>NW_006293318.1:1469031-1481943 GCF_000327345.1 Myotis davidii
TGGACCTGCCTAGGTAAAAAGTAGTTTAAGTCGAAATGTGACAATTCTGTTACAAAGAAGAGAAGCAACTGTGCTTCAAAATTGGACAGAATGCGATCTCTTATGAGAATGAGTCCACTTTTCCTCCCAGAAGGCTGTCTTTTAGGTAGAGGTGTTGAGGGCAGCACCACTCCGGGCACCACTCAAACTCAGATGCCAGCTTCATCTACTGGAACAAAGGCGGTGAGGCAGGCTGTGTGGGGGAAGGGAAAGCACCTTCCTGGATTGTTTTAATTCATTGCTCAAGCCATCACTTCATTTACATCCCTCTTATGTGTGGGCAGGGTCACTTGTGGCAATGTACAGCCTGTGGGAAGGTCATTAATAACAATTCAGATAAAGGGAATGCTTCCCTTTTGGCAAGGGCGTCGTAGATCAATTTGAGCTGAATGTGCCCAGTTCTGTTAGAATAATAAACTCTTTTGTAGTAGTAGAGCTACTATAAAATCCATACACTTGTACAACCGGAATGGGATTAAAGACAGGCAATTAATCTCCTCTGCATTTTCTTATTGGGGAAATAGATTTTTAAACATAAGCTTTGTGTAATTTTTAAGTAATTTAGAAACTTGTGGTCTGTTTGCTGGGTAAGATTTCTGTCCCAACTAAATTCAAAATGTTGTTAAAATGTCATAAATGTGTAATCAATCCATGGAAGCCAGATTTAATTACCTTTTACATTAACTTTGCACTTTAGAAATGGTGTCAGATCTAATCCCATTTGACCCAATGATGTAGTGAGGATAGTCATTTTTGTGCCAACTGATGGATAAGGAAATGGAGGAAAAGAAAATGAAGGGTCTTACCCAGTTAGTGGCATGGCCAGATTACAACCCAAGTCTCCTACCTCAAAGTCCTAACAATCTATATAATAAAAACTCAGTGGTCGTAATGCTGTAATGACCAAAGCCCGGTCAGGTGCCTTGACACTGCGTCCTGCGGCGCCGGCGGGACTTGACGCTGGGTCTGGGTCTCACACGATTTTGCGGGCTGGGCCCCTAGTATCCCTATAAAGGCTTCACAAGTGGTATAAGCCATAGTAATGCCTTCCATCTCTCTGCATATGGACATGCTGCCTTTATTCTGTTGGCCCAGTGAAGAGAGCAATTTAGGTCCCATCAAACTACTAGCACAGCTAGAAATTGTCTGTGGTGGGAGTATTCACACCATGGAAACTATCAGTGAGTTAGGTTTCTGCCTATGCGCCATCATGATAACCAGTGTAATGTAGATTCTGGAATCTACCACAAGGATTCTGACTTGGCAGGTTTTATTCTGGGTTCTGAATTAATATGCTTTGTGTAAAACCCACAGGTCTGCATTCATTCTCGAACTTTAGTATGGGTTGAAATTACCTCCAGGCTTGTTAGAGCACAGATTGCTGGGCCTCTGTGACCATAAAAACAGCAATATGTGGTCCTTACGAGATTGTGGACACTGTTCTAAGCATATACTAGTATATCTTGTTTGATGATTCTATGAGGTGGATACTATTATTATTTCATTTTACAGGGAAAATTGAGGCAGACATGTTAAGTAACTTCCCCAACTTCACTAATCCAGGTGGTAGGTGGTAAACCAGCCTGACCCACAGGCTTAACCATCAGTCTGTGCTGCCTTCCAATCTTCAAGACACTTCCTTTCGAATCAGCAGCAGCAATTAAGATTAAGAGACTCTCTCTCTACATTTTCACCTTTCACTGTGCTTCCAAATGTGAACATGTAGTAACACAATAGATAAATATCTACTTTTTTTTAACAGAAGAAAGTTTTATTTAAGATAGGCAAATATAATTTTTTTTGTTAGTTGTTAGTTTCTCCTGTAATGAATTTGAGATATTTCCAAGTCACTTGTAGCTCATTCCTCCGAAACAGTCTTATAAAATAAGGCACACCAGTATTTTGAACCCAACAACAACTGTTTAAGAATACAGTGGACTTGCTGCCATATTTGATCACAGAAAGTTTATATACAATAATATAAAGTATTGTCCAGACTCATATGAATGGAGCTATTTAATTTTAAAAAGTAGGATCCAGTTACTCTGTGTATTGGGTCCAACTCATACCAGATTTTCAAGAGTCAACAGTTACTTTTTCACAATTTTGTAAATGTGCTGACTCCACAGGTCAGCTAGATGGCTGTGGTGGGAGTATTTACACCATGGAAATCAGCAAAGGCTAGAAAACAGGCCTTTATTTTTCTTTGGATAACTGGTTGTTAAACATTTGCCAGCATACCACTATTCAGTAGGTCTTGTATCCCAAACCAAATACACACGCCTTCCTTAACAGGGACTTTTAAAGAGAAAAATAGTTGAAATAGTACATAACATTACTAAAATTGGCACATCAAATTGAATGTTAATCACAGTATTGACTTAACTTTAATGACTGAATTCTTGCCAGTAACCAAAAATGTGGATCAGACCCACAGAATTTACCTCTCAGCTATTAAGTATAGAAATAATTATTTCTGAAGTCAAAGCCCCTAAAGCTAAATGCATGATGAGAAAAAAGTGCTCCCATGTCCTCACTCTGATAGTCCTGAATGCAAATCACAAGTCTAGACATTCAATAACGCCTCTGGAACAGAATGAGCAGCGTGAAGTGTGTCTGGGGCAGGTCTGATAAGTTAGCATCATGCTTCTAAATCTCCCTTTTTTACTCTTGTCACAAGCATTTCCTAAGAGCAAGTAGCATTTGGAATTTTCTAGCATGAAATAAGATTGGAAGTCTCCCAATTAGGTTGAGATTATGCACACTGTTGGCCTGTTGACCCTCCCTTTCGGTAAAAGTGATAAGCAAGGAACTTCCTCTCCTCGCTTCAGTGATGGCTGCAGTTTCAACTTTTGAGTAAATGTCTTTGATGGTTATCTTAGTTACCTACTCCATGTCTGTTAAACGCAGCTGTTGATGGTCAGTAATTTCATTCGGTAAACAGAGAAAATAACACTTTGACCAGGAACTTTGAGTGCTGGGGTAATCCCTGAGTGAAAGGGTGTACCTCCCGTGGCAGTGACACACGGCCATGGTGACCAGCATTGTGAGTAGGCGGAGAAGCATTATTTTCAAGGGCTTTCAGGTTATCCCAGTAGAACCTGCAGGCTTTGCTGACTCCAGAGGGCTCTGTCCTATGTTTTCACAAGTTCCCATCGTTCTTCAAAACGACATTGAACCCCCAGCACTCAAAAAGCTGCCCAAAAACTTCCCCTAAAGACCTGCATGACTCCCAGTGAAAGTGCAGAGAAATAAAGGTCTTCATGTGGAGCTGTTTCCTCAGTCCCAGAGGAGTGCAGAAGAACCTGGGGCGGGCGCGGGAGGGGGCGGGGAGGGTGTCACTTAGGATTCCAGCTCAGGGCAGGCCCTTTCCTGAATCCCCACCATGGCAACTTGGGACCCTCATCCTCTCAGGTCCAGAAAGGACAAAGTCAACTGTCTTTTCCAAGTTCTTTACTAGGTGTGTCCAAAGCAGTTGTGAGCGGTGTGGTAAGTCATCCTATGCCAATTACAGAGAGAGTGTGGAATTGGTGAATGATTGACCACATTAGCGAGCGGAGTGAATCAATTACTCTCCATATAATGGCATCATTTTTACTTACTCAAAAGTCTATTTGTGCTCTTGAGTAAAAGGGAAAAGGAAGGAATTACTTCCACACATTATCTATGTCATGGCCCCACCCTCTGGGAATGCACCGCACAGCAGTACTACACTCTGTCTTCAAGGACACCTAGCGTCCCTTTTCAGAACTTCAGTCCCACAGAAGCTGCATCTGGAAACCTGAGGCTGGGCCGCACCCTGTCCCCCCTCCATCCAGTGTGCCTTCCTGGGCAGTAATTGACCTTTCCTATGGATGACTGCCCTCTAAATGCCTCAGAACTCCCATCTCACAGCTAACTCTTTGAGTCAGGGAGGGAGTCTCGCCTGCTCTGATGAGGTATGACTTCCTTAGAATAGTCTCCAATCTACACTGGGGTGGTCTGCTGATCACCCGAGTCAGAATCGCCTGAGGGCCCTAGACCCATGGGCACTTTCTGAAGCTAATAAATCCTAATTACACCCCTCCCTGCTCTGAGAAGGATTCCTGGATGCACTAAAATTGGAGGCTTCCATGCTGTCGGTTAACACGGTTTTGTAGGGTGGTGTTCAAGGCAGTGTGGACGGGAGTGAGGGAATGAGAGCTCTGGTAAAATTGAGGAGGAGCATTCCAGCTAGAAAAATTGTTCTGATTTCTTCTCACAGCCTCAGTGCCATTCCCTACGTAATACCCAAACATTGACTGGCATGAAAGACACAGGAAAGCCTTTTACTCCTTAAACTGGCTGAACTGGTGAAAAAATCTGGGGTTGGCGGTGAGGTGAGTCCAAGTCACAAGGTTGCCATCACTGTACATGTCAGTGAGTGTCATCCCCACCCTGCACTGGGAGGCACACAGAGGTTGTTGGAGGATGTTTAGGAGGATTTTTGAGAGGACAGAGAAAGGAGGATTGCCTTAAGGAGGGGAACTTTCTCTTGTTTGACAAACTTGCAGAAGGTCTGTCTTTCTTGTGGCCCAGGTTTCCCAAACGTTGCTGTTCTCATCAGACAATTTTATCTAATTAACATCTATTTTTCACTTCTTTATGCAGCAATCAGCATTCAATTACCGGAACCCAGCTGCTGATGCTAAAAAGTACTGAAAAAATAAATTCATACATTAAATCCTTAGATGCCCTCACAATCTCCTAAATCAAGATAAAGGAGTTTGATTCCTTAACTCCCCTCTCTTTCTTTCTCTCCTTTTTTAAAATACATTTTTATTGACTTCTGAGGGATAGGGAGAGGGATAGAGAGAGATAGAAACATCAGTGATGAGAAAGTATCATCAATCGGCTGCCTTCTGCATGCCCCCTACTGGGGATCAAGCCCACAACCCCAGCATATGCCCTGACCAGGAATCGAACCATGACCTCCTGGTTCATAGGTTGAAGCGAAAACCACTGAGCCTTGCCAGTTGGTCTTCCCCCTCTTTCTTTTATCTACATTCCTTCATTCTCTTTTTATAGATCCTTTTATGACTTTGGTTCCATTCCAGGACCTATTATTAAGGCCATACGAAAAGGGTCAAAGAAAAAATAAAAACAACCATGAGCAGTAATAGAAGTTTCCATCTAAGGATAGTAAGAGACTTACACATTTACATATTGAATTTTTTTATTTGGTTTTAAAGAATCAAACTAATGTTGAAGAGCATTTTATTTAAAGTTAATATTCATGTATCTATTTGCTACAAAGAATTTTATCCTCCGGAGGAGAACTGCTGTCATCACTTTGCACATTCTTTGTGTTCGCTTTATGAGATATGGTCATTGAGATCCTTCCCCAAAGACCTTGCAAACTAACTCAACTAATGCTTAATTAAATGCTAATTGTTTTGATAACGATTCATTTTTAAAAGGTCAAATGTTTAATTCTGTCAAATTACTTTCCATGTGCAGTATGTACATTTTATCACAATTTGGCCACCATAAGTCTTTGTTTGAATAAGAGGAGGGCAAGGGAAGAGAGAGAAAGAAGGGAAGGAGGTGGAAAAGAAAGAGAAGATGGAGAGAGGGAGGACAAAAGGAAGAAAAGAAAGGAAAATGGAGGAAGGACAGAAGAGAAGAGAAAGATAGATGGTGGCTTTTTGTAACTGATGTGAAAAATGTGGTGTAGATCTAGAACTTGGGGTGTGACTGCTGTTTTAAGTCTAAAGAGAGGAGTGGAGAGCCAGGATTTGCTCAGGGCTTGCTTCCTAGATGCCAGCTATTTTATGTACTTCAGCTCATTAAACAATGTTAAATAGTTGGAAGCTATAAAATCCTTGACATTAAGAAACTGAGGCTCCCTGAGTTTACATGTCATGATTAACAGAGTTATTACCAATTGTAAGATCAGACATTGGAGCCAGATACGATTGTCCAAAACATCCTGTTCCCTTTCCATGTTATCTATGGTTGTGCTTCTGTTTCCATAGCATACCATCATGTCTACGATTTCTCTTTTTTTAACTTGTCTTCAGCCACAGTTGACATACATTATCTTAGCTTAGTGAGTAGACATCTGTATAACTTAGGAGGTAATCAACCTGATAGGTCTAGTACCGACCTAGCACCACACATAGTTATTACAATATTATTGATTATAGTCCCTATGCTGCACTTTACATCCCATGGATTTTTTATGACTGCAATTTTTACTTCTTAATCCCTTTCACCTTTTCACCCATTCTCCAACCCCCCTCCCATCTGGCAACCATCAATTTATTTTCTGTATCTATGAGTTAACTTCTGTGTTATTTGTTCATTGTGTTTTGTACATTCCACATGTTAAGTGAAATCAAGTAGTATTTATTTTTCTCTGTCTGTCACTTCACTTAGCCTAATAGCCTCTAGGTCCACCCATGTTGCCACAAATGGTAAAATTTCATTCTTTTTTTATGACTGAGTAATATTCCATTGTATATGTGTACTACCTCTTTATCCATTTATCTATTAATGAACACTTCAGTTGATGTAAATAATGCTGTAATAAACATAGGAGTGCATATATCTTTTTAAATTAGTGTTGTGGATTTCTTCAGATAAATATCCAGAAGTGGAATTGCTGGGTCACATGGTAGCTCTGTGTGTAATTTTTTGAGGAACCTCCAAACTGTTCTCCAAACTGGTGAAGTGGCTGCACCAATTTCAATCCCACTAACAGTGTAGGAGGGCTTCCTTTTTTCCACATCCTCACCAACATTTGTTAATTTGTTGATAATAGCCATTTTGACACATGTGAGGTGATATCTCATTGTGATTTCAATTTGCATTTCCATGATGATTCATGATGTTGAGCATCTTTTCATAGGTCTCTTGGCCATCTGTACATCCTTTTGGGTGAAATGTCTATTCAGGTCCTCTGCTCATTTTTATATTGGATTTTTTTTTATTTATTGGGGGATAAGTTATATGAGTTCCTTACATATTTGGGGTATTAACCCCTTATCAGATGTATCATTTTCTAATATCTCCTCTCATTCAGTAGTCTTTTTGTTTTCTTGATGGTTTCCTTAGTTTGGTGTAGTCCCCTTTGTTTATTTTTTCTTTTGTTTTCTTCACTGGAGAATACATATACAAATAACATTGCTCAGAGTAATGCCAGAGAGTTACTGCTTATGTTTTCTTCTAGGAGTTTTATGGTTCAAGTCCTACATTGAGTCTCATCCATTTTGGGTTTATTTTTGTAGTATATGGTGTAAGAAAATGGTCTAGTTCTATTTTTTTGCAGGTATCTGTCCAGTTTTCCCAGCATCATTTACTGAAGAGACTGTCTTTATGCCACTGTATATTCTTGCCTCCTCTGACATGTATTAGTTGACCCTATAGATATGGGTTTATTTCTGGTCTTTCTATTCTGTTTCATTGAGCTATGTGTGTTTTTATGCCAGTACCGTGCTGTTTTGATTACTATAACCTTGTAGTATATTTTGATGTCAGGTAGCATGATGTATCCACCTTTCTTCTTTCTCCAGAATGCTTTGGTGATTTTTTGCAATTCCATATAAATTTTAGGACTATTTTTTCTAGTTCTGAGAATTCCTTTGGTATTTTGATAGGGATTTTATTGAATTTATAGATTGCTTTGGGTAGTATGGACATTTTAATGATGTTAATTCTTCCAACCAATAAGCATGGTAAATCCTGCCATTTATTTCTGTCTTCTTCAATTTCTTATAGTTTGCTGTGTATAGGTCTTTTACATTCTTAGTAAATTTATTCCTACGTATTTTATTCTTTTTGATGTAATTAGAAATGGGATTTTTTTAAAAAAATTATATTTCTTGACAATTGGTTGCTGACTCCAAGTCTTTGAACATGAACTTGGCTTCCAATTATTACATTGCTAACATGAAAATAGCACAGTCCACTGTAGAAGAGTTCTTACACTGAAGTTCATAACAAGGATTAAGTCAAAGGTAATATATTTCCTCTGGGGTTACTAGAATTCATAAGCATCACTCTTCTACAGCAAAAACAGGACCCCCAAATCAATGTTTTACTTGAGGTTAAAATGCAACACCTTACTGTTAGTCCTCTGGCTATCAAGATAACAAAACTCCCAAAAGGCAGGAGAATCTGCTCAATTCTGGCTCCAGACCTCTTGCTTGATGTCAGACAATTTTCCCCTAAAACTAGATTAATCAATTACCATAAAGTAAATATATTTTCATTAGATTTACATTGAAAGCACTCAATTAATTTTAAAACCAGCATCCAGGAGAATAGTTATAACAGAACCTGTGAACACAAGGATAACACCAGCCTATGAGTGTCACTAAAATATTCTTTATGGCCCCAGGATAGTGGCCATATATCCTGCTTTGCCTGGGATGGTCAAGCTTTTCACCTGTTGCCCAAAATTATTGTGCAGAGTGCACCCACCCTTCACAGAAGTTTCCTAGTTTGCATGGTATATTCTATGGTCACTCCAATTAGAGAACACCTAGATCACCAGAGCAGGCACAAAGGTACCTCCGTCCCATCTTGGGTTTTGCTGTGCTGAGAGCATGCAATGTTAATACATTGGAAGACGTAGATAAAGCTAAAAACCAATACATTATATAATAAATTCTGCCTGTATAATTTATAAAATATGTTGAGAGAGAGCACTTCTTTGTTTCTCTGCTATGGGCAGATCTGGATTTTTGCAAAGAATGGGCAGAGGAAGCGTTAGGCTGTGGAGTCAATGACAGACCTGGGTTAGAATCCTAACCCTGCCTCTTACTACATGAGTGGCCTTGATCTAGTTGCTTGGCTCTTCCTATGCCTATTCTGATGAGGGGGTAGAAATGCTACCACCTACCACCCAGGGTTATTTTCACCAGAGTAACTAAGGCTATAGAGCCAGACAGACCTTAGTTTAAGTCTGGTGGTTGACAGAGGGGAGGGGCATTAGAGGCTGGGTGAAGGAATTAAGTAGTACAAATTGGTAGTTACAAGAGTCATGGGGATATAACGTACAGCATTGGGAATATAGTCAGTAATACTGTGTAAACTACATATGTCAAGTGGACATTGAAAATATCAGGGGGAACACTTTGTAAAGTATAAAATTGTCTTATCACTATGCTTGTTTACCTGAAACTAACACAAAATAATATTGAATGTCAGCTACAATTGAAAAATAACATTTAAATTAAAAAAAAATACTTTTGTTTAAATCACACCTCTATCACCTCTATGCTACATGACCTTGTACAAGTAAGTTTAACCTAGAGACAGTTTCCCCATCCGTAAATGGTAACAAGAACAATTCCTACCTCAAAAGAGGTTGTTTTGAGGACTTTATAATGTAATGCATATAAAGTAAGCATGCCATAAATCTTTTATTATTCTAAAATATAATATTGGGAGATATTTAATAAGGCACAGACATAATTTATATCTGAAATGTAGACAATATTGCCTTTATTTCTGGCCACACATTATAAGTTACCTATAGGTGTAGTTAAAATTAGTTTTCTTATCTGAAAACCTAACAGCTTTCACCTGGTTTTAAATACTTGGAAGGTTTCACATAAGCATAATGTGTGAATTATACCCCTGAAGTTGCTGAGTTAAGACTTCAAATGACATTGCTTCCTATAAAATGAAGTTAGAATTGCCAGAATCAGTTCTTTATGTAAGCTTTTTTTCACCTTCATTTTTAGTCGTGAAAATCTCAATTTGCTGAGCCATTTATTGGTGTGTTTTTTCAAGACAATTATCCAAATGAGGATAATTAGCATGTATATTGCATGAAGGTAAACATAACATTTAAAATAATGTGCTTCCCTACAATTCCAGAACTATTTACCAAAATACAAATAAACTGGCATATACAGAGTGGACAAAAATAGTTTTACAGTTGTGAGCATGCAAAACAGTTTAATCTTGTATTTTTTTATTATTTTTTCCATATTAACAATTGTAAACCTACTTTTGCTCACCCCTGTATATACAAGCTTCCCTAGTGTGTATGTATCTACTAGTATACGATATATAAAGTGTATATATACATATATGTGTGTGTGTGTGTGTATATAGTGTCTCCAAAGAATGTCTACACACACTTAGAATAATTATAAAAGCAGTGTTTATTAAAATACATTTCATTTTCAAACTTGAGCTGTTTTGAGGGGACACATAGGTATCATTTCAAACTCACACACATACATGAATACATGTATATAAATACAGTTATCAGCCTTATGTATATATATTTTCAACTGAAAGAAATAAACCATGAAATTGAGATTAGGATTTGAATTATCTTTACCCTTATTAGAAATTACTCAATTGAAAGAAGACTATATAAATACTCTCTCTGCAGGGGTTGATGTCAAGCAATAAGATGAAAAGAGTTGCTGGAACTGCGTTGAGAGGAGAGTGCTAGGGGAAGAAGCTGGAAGTGGTAGCATGCTGAGGGGCTTCTGTGCAAGTCCCCAGCATTTGTTAGATAGTTGCCTGGTTCTGTGTTGTTGCTCTGATGGAATTCTGATAAATGATCAGAAGTGAAAGGTCCATTATATCAGTCTTTTATCTTTTCCAAAGTGTGGGATCCATTCCAATGCGATACCCTGATTTTAGGAGGTACAAATTATTCATGCAGTTACACTGAGAAAAAAAAATGAAGATAAAGCTATTCCTTTTCCAGTTTACTGCCAACCTCTGATTGCAGCAAGGAGAAAGACTGGGTTTTAACACTGCTCTAATCCTAGCCATTTTCCCAAACGGAGACCAGGTCTCTGGTTCAGAGTCTTGGGAGGCGAGAATTTTTAGCCAGAACATAACATTGCATATATTTTAAAATTACTTTTCATTCTGATTTTTACTTGTTCAGAGTATTTAGGTTTTAAAAATGGAGTTGATTTTAAAATAATAATAGCTCAGGTGATACACAGATTCAACAGAAGTCATGACTGGTAACAAATGGCTGGCATTTGAAAACTGCTATTATTCCTTAAGTATAAAGGATCACCACCTTTGTGCTTAGGGTGCTGTGTTGAGCGAGAGCACTGTTCTCCACCTTCCTTCTGCAGGACACAAATGGGCATTAAAAAGCACATTCTCGTATGAAAAGAGCTACCGCTCCGGTCAGACGGCTGAGGCTGATGTGCAGTTGCCTGTCTAGCACCCATGACTTGAGCCCTCCCTTTCCCATTGACTGACGCTCTGCTTGTGGGCTGGAGGCACCACAGCTGAGACCTGCTATTCCAAAATGGCGCGTGGGTACCAATTCAAAACATGGATTCTAGGAAAGCCGATAAGACGTGTGCATCCGGAGCATATGGTAGGGAACAGTAAGGTAGTGATAGAGCTCTATAATATTCACAGGGAAGTAGAAATAGTATCCTTAAAGGGGACTTACCTTCTGCTCTAACTTGGTAAAATGACAAATGAAATGAAAGATATGGCAGATCATGTCTGCATATTAGTTATCCACAAGGACAGAGGTTTATGTGATTGAACATATTTTTATGTTCTTTTTTTCCCCAAAATGAGTGTAGTATAATGTGCGTTGAAAACATTTTTTAAAAAATGAACCAAAAAAAGGACTGATAGAATAAATACACACTATTTGTAGCACAATTTAACATATTGATGTATTTTTACAGTCTTTTGTTTGATGTGGGTGGTTATTTTTCACTTAATATTCATAATAGATGATACAAATGTATTTTAAAATTGCCATCCTTGCATCCCTTCCCCTTTAGAACCATTGGCTTATTCTCTATATCTGTGGCTCTGTTTATTTTATTTATTCACTTATTTTTAAAAAGTGAACTCATATGATATTTGTCTTTCTCTGATTTATTTCATGTAACATAATACCCTCTAGGTCCATCCATGTTGTTGAAAATGGCAAAATTTCATTTTTTTATTGCTGAATATTATTCCATCATATTTATGTACCACAACTTTTTTAGCCATTCATCTACTGATGGATATTTAGGTTGCTTCCATATTTTGGCTATTACTAGTTACGCTGCAATGAACATAGGTGCGCATATATCTTTTTGAGTCACTGTTTTAGTTTCCTTTAAATACCCAGATATGGAATTGCTGGATCATATGGCAGCTCAATTTAAAATTTTTTGAGGGATCTTCATACTGTTTTCCATAGTGTCTACACTAATACAATTCCACCAATGGTGTATGAGAGTTCCCTTTTCTTCACATCCTCATCAGCATTATTTGTTGATTTATTAATGATAACCATTCTGACAGGAGTGAGGTGTGTCTGTTCTGGTCCTCTGCCCATTTTTTAAGCAGATTGTTATTTTGGTATTAAGTTGTATGAATTCTGTATTTGGATATTAACCACTTATCAGATGTTCATTTGTGAATTTCTCCTCCCATTCAGTAACTTCTCTTTTCACTTTAATAGTTTCCTTCATTGTGCAAAGGCTTTTTTGTTAAATGTATTCTCATTTGTTTACTTTTTCTATTGTGTCCATCCCTTGAGAAAAATCCAAAAAGATATTACTAAGAGTGTTGTCAAAGAATTTACTTCCTGTGTTTTCCTGTTTCCTCCTAGGATGTGTATCATTGAAGGTCTAACATTTAAGTCTCCATTTTAAGCTTATTTTTTTATATGGTGTAAAAATAGGTACAAATTTATACCTTACTTTTTTCATGTAAATTTTTTCTGAGTTATTAAATATCTCATAATCATAATTTTAATTCCTACATAATAGTTTAAGGAGATGAGTCACAGATAATGCAATTATTTCTCCATGCTAGACATTGCTTTTTGCACTCAAGTAAACTCTGTCCAGTAAACAAGCTAATTATTCTATACTAGGGGCCCGGTGCATGAAATTCGTG
>NW_006293318.1:1482148-1491426 GCF_000327345.1 Myotis davidii
AGGACCCCCAGTCCGCTCCGATTGCTGGGTCCGATTGCTGGCCTGATGCCTCGGCCAGAGGAGTTGACCCTCATCACCCTCAGATCGCTGATCAACAGATCCGCCCCTTGCTCAGGCCCCATGGTTGCAGGCTCCGCCCCTGCCCAGACCTAAGGCCTCTGGCCAAGGCCTTAGTCCTGGGCAGGGGACTCCCAGCTCCCCGCGATCTCCCGCTCTGCCCCTGCCCAGGCCTAACGCCTCTGGCCGAGGCATCCGGCCCGGGCAGCAGGGACCTGCAGCGGCAGCGGCCCCGCGATCGTGGGTATGCAAATTAACCGCCATCTTTGTTGGCAGTTAATTTGCATATCGCCCTGATTAGCCAATGAAAAGGGTAGCGGTCGTACGCCAATTACCATGTTTCTCTTTTATTAGTGTAGATAATAAAAGGGTGATATGCACTGACCACCAGGGGGCAGACGCTCAATGCAGGCACTGCCCCCTGGTGATAAGTGCACTCCCACAGTAGGGAACGCCACTCAGCCGAGCTGACTGCTGGTGAGCACAGTGGCAGCAGCGCTATCAATGTCCAACTGCCAGCTTAGGCCCACTCCCCATGGGAAGCGGACCTAAGCCATCAGACATCCCCGAGGGCTCCCAAACTGCAAAAGGGCACAGGATGGGCTGAGGGACCACACACACACAGTGCACGAATGTCATGCACTGGACCTCTACTATTATAATTATATTAATATAATTCACTTATTTACTGGACAGAGTTTTCCTACTAGATTATAAAGTGCCTTTACTCATTTCTATGTCCCAGCTTTCTTCTTTGATAGTTTTCCACTCTTTCATGGAGGGAATTCAAGCAATTACTTTGTAGCCATTACTTTCTAAAAATAAGGGAAAGTCCCCAAATATCTTCTGAAGTTAGAGGCTGAAATCTGTTACGAGTGTCTTGGGATGTAAAGAATTACAAGTTCTTGCTTAGACTAATCCAGAGCCTCTTTACAACCTATCCCTAGGGTGAACTACATCAGAAGGTTTTATTTGTTATATCCTGTAAAACACTGTATGTTGCCTTCATTTTCTTGTCTAAAAAGTAGCTAAAAAATGACAAAAATTTATATCACCTAGCCATCTAATAATGACTGAGTATGAATTAAGAACAGGCACATAAATGGGAACTTTAGGTGCAATTCTCTATCTAGCAAAGATAGAGAATTAGTTACATCAATAAATGCTAAAGTTGAAGCATTTTGTGGCAAGCTATTATGGTGTTTATTTCTATAACACGTAAAATAAAAAGCTGAATGTAAAATTGCATCTGTGATATTTTAGATAACTTTTCTAGATGCCTAAACCGTTATGGAATAACATAAATAATACAAGCTTAAATAGATCCATAATAATAGATATTTAATATCAATTTATGTTTATTTTGGCAGAGAAAACCTGACTACTTACCAAACCAGCTTTCTCTTCTTCATAGGTACATAGGTGTGCCCTCATGACTGAGTTCTGGCTGCTGAATATGAGCAGACATTATGAGTGCTCTTGTCAGGTCTGATTCATGAAAAACTCCTGCCCATAATCCTTTTTGTCTTTCTCCATGTGGAATGGAAAGGACTCTAATGATCTAGAAGAGGGAGAAGCTGCAAAATACATAGGCAGAAAAGACAAGAATAGGCACAAGTCCCTCCGTTTTCATGGAGCAGAACTAATAAACTACTGATTTAAGCCACTGAGATTTCAGGCTTTATCTGTAACAAAAGCTGGCAGAAATTTCTATCTGTTCATTTCCAGAGTCTTCCAGATGGGATTTAAAACAGCTATCTTGTCTGAGCAGCTTTAAATAAGAAAGAAGCTAAAATGTCTAGGTGCCTTCAGCACCAAGTAATTAAAACCGGGTAATCTCCTGAGAGACTCATTCAGGCATCCCCACACTTCAAAGAGTCCAGCTTGCTTAGAACAGTAGATAAAATGGAGGGATCTGAAGGGGAAACTACTTAACAGAATTCTCCTTCATTTGATCTTACTTTCCCAAGGAAAACTTACTAATCTTCTGAAAGAGAAGAGGTGGTTTTCTGTGCTCACACCTTTCGCCTGGGTGGATCTTGAGGACTGAACAACAATTTCCAAAAAAGGAAGATTATTTTTTTGTTTGTTTGTTCACTCCAAAGTGAAAAACATATTTCAAAAACTTATTAACAGGAATGTTTGCCCTGAGTTATGGTTACCTCAGTTTTCTCCTTTGTACTATGAGATACTTAACAGACCTTACTATCCACCCAGACAGTCTAACCCAGTGCCTCCAAGTTACCTAGGAGGTGACTACATCAGGAAAGGTTTTTAGTACTTCCTTCAACTAAGAGATTTGATGTCCAAGAGATACCATTTGCAATATTATGTTTCTCTAAATAAGAATATCAACATGTATAGAGCCCTGACTTTACATACATTTTTACATCTTATTCATTCTCAAAATAACCCTGTAGGATAGTTACTATTATTCTCATTTTAGAGGTAAGAAAACTGAGAATAAGAGAGGGTTAAGATTTAAACACATTTATATAGTTGCATATCTATGCTCTTATCCAGTTACCTTATACTGCCCTCCAGATTTGAAGCATTGAATATCACATTTGTGAGGCCATCAGCATCTTATGCTAACTACCTATGGGAAACTGATATAGGGTTAAGCCTTGCACTGACCTGTTGGCAAAGTCACAAACAAGTCCCAGCTTAGAGGGCACAGTCCTCTTAGCATAATTAGGCTTGACCTGATAACACTCCCTAGATCTTATCTGAGAAGCTAATGGACTGAGGAAGTGCAGGAAGTGTAACGATGGTCAAAACAAGTGAAACTCACAAGAACTGTGTAACTATGGTAACCACTACCTTGTTTACCTCTCAATATAAAAAGCTTGGTGAGGCCTGAGCACAGTGGAAGTCCTTCCTCTTGAGTTGGACTTGCTCGCCTGGTCCCCCAATATTCCCAAATTATCTCTTGTCTTTTCTCTTTCATTTGTTGTGCGGCTCCTCTTCCAGACCCAAACCCTGAACCACGCAGGATGTGGAGGGAAACACATACGACAACTACCCTTTAAGTAATCATATTAATTTCAAAGAGACATCTCAAAGCTAGACAAAACTACTTTCATGTTTAAAAGGTTGAAGTAGAATGGGCAGACTCGTGTCCAAGTATTTCCATGTAGGCCAAAAGGAGACCCAAAACTGTAGGACAGCAAATAATTTGCATTTCAAAGAGATCAAAATAAACACAAGAACAGAGGGCTCTCCAGATCCGGGAGACATTAAACAGAAACTATTAATGAATTACTTAGGACAAGCTTTGATAATTGCCTACTAGTCCCTTGAATACAAAATAAACTCCATGTTTTGAAATAGATACAGTCCAGGGGAAAGCTTGTTTGGAACCATGAAAAAGATACCAAAGCACAGACCAGGGGGAAGATGAAGAAATTTTAGGTTCTTCTCTATATTAAAAAGGATGCACTACTACAAAAATTGTGTGTTTTTTTAAATAGTTACATTTGCTATCTATTTGAGATGAGATGTATTCATGATAATGTATAAGAAAGGATGGGATAAGTACAGGGTAAAGGTTTCGGCTCTGCCTTTGAAGAAAAAAAAAAAACCCACATAGAAATATTGGCTCCATTACTGACACAGGCTAACCTTAGAAAAATGACTCAACAGGCAAGAAGAGTGTTTCCCCCTTCTCCTGAAGACAAGTGCTTCAACAGGACATGTGGAATCTTTCAGAGTCTTACACTCTAGTCAAGGGCACATCATGACTTCTGTGTGGCTTCTCCCTGGAAAACCTAGAGAACAAATGTTGGGCTAGTTAGCCTGTTTTGTGGTAAAGGAAGTTGCTGTTGTATTATGACTATTCTGCACTGACAAAGGTTTCCTGGGCAAATGAGTGCTCCCCATGCCAAATGAGGGCAGCATGCATGCAAGAGCCAGTAAGGGTTATCAAAGGTCCTTTCCATAATCTCCCCTTCAGGGGCCTCAGCAAATACAGCAAATATTAGCTGGAAGTGAATATTCCAGGAATAACTACTCAACAAACCAGAACAGAGAACTACCAGATCAAGGGAACTACCAATGAGACATCCCTTGATTGTGGGTCCCAAAGAGCCCCAGAAATTGCCCCATAAAAGGAATCAGTTTTAAAATCTGCCATTCCCAGAGAACACTAAGTTATCTATGACAGTTCTAGTTTAAATAAAACTTTTCTGGTCTTCTTACCTCTCCTCAATAAATTATAAAGGGACAATAGAGGGGGAGGGAGGTTAAGATCCTATTTGACTACATCTGTGACTCCTGCTTGTTCAATTTACTAGTTGTATGACCAATTTATGGAAATTTCACTGCATTAAAATTCATGAAGAGCTAATTTCATACAGATAGACTCTAGCATTATCTATATAGGCTTCTAACTAGATGATAATTGCAAGCATTTAATAGTCTCTCCAAGAAACTAGAAATCAAAATGCCATCTTCAGGTATTTACAGAAATGCTAATCTGCATATGGTTAATTAAGAGTTATCTACGGTGGTAGGTAACTGCTTACCTATCTGCATGAGCCACTGAGTCATTTTATCATTGTATTTGTAAGTTTTGTTTTAAAAATAATTTCACAATAATATAAAACCTATTGGGTGCTCTCCAAATCTGGTTTCATGTTGGCTATTTCCACCTTAAATGTTCTTCAAGCTGAGCCTTAAGACTGAAAGTTTCCATTTCCTCCTTACCAAAATGAGTAAAGCAAAAAGGATAAAAATACAATGCTTTGGAGGATTACTTGGAATCATATAGAAAGATAAACTTTATTCTGTAGAAAAAACAGTTCAAATCTAATGTTTCCTGCCAGGTAGGGGATTTTGTGGTTCAATCTCAAGTTCATTGGGTCCTTCAATGAACTTGATGACTCAAGACTTGCTCACATGAAAATGGATTTCTCTTAGTTTTCAAATGTTTTATGCAACTTTCACAACTCTTAATTATCTAACTTAGGCACAGACCAGTAATTCTGAGTTTACAGTTTAGACACCTGGAATTATAACCTCAGATGTGTTTTAGACACCTTTATTCATTAAATCATTTCTTTTCCTTTTTTCCCCCCTCATCACCCACCTCTCTCCGTTTGAGAAATAACTTCACTTGGGGAAAAATACTAGATTTCCGTGCTATTCATTTATTGTTTTGTGCCCTTTTTTCTGTTGCTATCAGAGAACTAAATTAATCATAGAATTCCCGGGCTAAGCAATTTATCATTATCTTATCCATCAAAGCAGTTGTTTCTCTTCTAAACTTTCTTTTTAAACAGCATACAACCATCATCTCTTTCCTTTTGTGTGTTTCTTAAAACAGTGGCTGGCTGAAATTCTTCTTTTCTCCTCCAGTCTAACAATCCATTTCTCTCTATCACTGTGTCACCCATTTGAGGACCTCCTTCTACAGTGTCTCCCTATTCAGTCCCCAGAGGAAGTCTATGTCTTTCTTTGGCACACATTCTGTCTTACTGGATATTGCTTCATTATCTCATAAAACTTTAAAAATGGCAGCTATTACTTATGTGCTAAGCATCTGAAATATACCACCTGTGATCTTTTCTGTTTTATTTTCACAAATCAACAGGAAATGATGAGAAATATTGCTGGTGAATATTGATGTATTAGCCTACCCATGTCCCACAGCTACCAAATGTCAAACTCAGAATTTGAGCCAGGTATTTCTGAGTCCAAATGTTTGCTATTTTCTATTCTTTCATAGTGCTTCTTTAAATCTGCTTCCTGAAGTTTTTGTCTGTGTTTCTTTCACTAATGGAATGGACTACAAATACCTCACTCTCAAAAGGCATAAGTATGAAACTATCCAACTTCACATAGTAATCATTGTACCTGAGCACCCCTTTCATCAGACGCAATGGAGAGTCCCTTGTCAGATCCCTACAGATTGTAGTTTCCTGCTTTATTCTTAATGAAACGAAGTTCAACTTGTCAAACCTTGGTCACAGTTGGACATTATGAGAAAACTTTGATTGTACAACTTCTACTGACAGTGAAAGTTAAATGGAGTCAGCAGTTTGCCCTGCTGCACTAAAGCTGAGATATATTTGTGCTGAGAATAATAAAGCACAACCTTCCTACACAGTTTCTAAACTACATCAAAGAGCTATGATGAGATATGGCCCACGTTTATCTACTTCTGCCTAGCTGAGACAGTAGTAGAATGGCAGAGGTATTCCAGATCCTCAAGGAGCCCGTCTGCTGCCTGCTTACTGAGTACTTACCCATCCTTCTTTGTAATCATCCTTCACTTTGGAACCAAATTAACCAATTTTAAGAGGAAAATATAACACTAGATACTATTCAGCTAAGTTGAGCTTCTTTCTGGTTAAGTTGCAGCCATGATTGGATTCGATGCTGTCGTTTCCATGTTAGATATACTCGGGGACAGATTAAGGGATTTATGCAAGACAATAACCTTTCCCTAAACCACAACTAAAGTAGGATGCCAGCTATCTCCTTACCTAACTAGTGATGTGTAGCTTGAACAAATACTGCCAGAAAAGACTTTTCACTCCAGTGGGATCTTTTAAAAATAGCTTCTTCTTCACCATCAATTTAAAATAAACTGAAATGCACAGTGTGTAATAAAACTTTTATATTGAATGTAGAGTCATATAATTGTAATAGGAAAAAATAGTTCTTCCTGCCCTACCAAAGAAATACCAAAAAGTATTTGAAATGTATTATTTTAAGAAGTATAAAATCATTAATCTGCCTAGGGAACCCACACATCTTGGCCCAGTGATAGACAGATAGAAAGGAACCAGAAATTCCAGATTTTGTTACTGCTATTAAGCTTGCCATCTCAGTGAATGGCCAGGTCCCATCCACTTGACAAAAGGCTCAAAATCATCTTTGCCTCTTTCTCTCCTCACAGCCAATCCTTAACTAAAGCATTTCTATTCTGCTTCAAAACTTCTCTGGAATCTGTCCATTTACCCCAGCCTACTTCTATGACCCTGATCGAGAGCACTTTTATTCTGGCTTGAATTAAAGCAACAGATTTCTGAGTTTCCAGCCTCATGTTTTTCTCTCCTGCAAGTCTATATTTTTATTTCCACAGTGAGATTAATCTTCCCAAAATGTAAATCTGATCATATCGCTCCTTTCATAAAACACTTTAATGGCTGGTCATTGCCCTCAGGATAAAGTGCAAACAGCTTATCACAGTTTACATACCCCTCATAAATCATTCCCCTAATTATCTTTTTAGCCTCTACTCTCTCCTGTTTTGCTCCAACCATTCTGGACTACTTTAATCCTCCCATCACAGCATGTTCCCCTAGATTTCCATGTCTTTGGATATACTGTTCACTTTGCTTAGAACACACATCTCACTCCACCAGGATTGAGAGGAGGGATAAATGGAAATATATTGCTGCAGGGCTACAATATATTTTCCTTGAAGCAATTTGTAACTTTTATTACAATCTACTTAATTAAAGATGTATACCATAATGCCTAGAGAAACAAATAAAAATAATGTAAGTAAATATATAGGAAATTAAAGGAGAAATTGAAATGTAATACTAAAAAAATAATTGATTCAAATAATCTATAATAATAAAAGCATAATATGCAAATCGACCAAATGGCTGAACGACTGTCCAGAGGAAGCCGGGGCTGTGAAGACCTACTCTTGCACGAATTTCGTGCATCGGGCCTCTAGTAAGACAATAAAGGAGAAAGAAAGGAATAAAAATATTCAAGAAACAAATAGACAACAAATAAAATGGCAAAATCAAGTGAAACTATATTAGTAATTGTATTTAGTTTAAATGGACAAAGCTATCTTACAAAAGGCAGAGATTGTAAAGACCGTCAGACTGATTCAGAAGCAAGAAGTAGCCACATGCTGCGTATAAGAGAAGCTCTTTACTACAAAGACAAATCTGTTGAAAGTAAAAGGATGGAAAAAGGTCTACCATGAAAACATGAAGCTTAAGACAGCCAGAGTGGCTATCTCAATCATTCAAAATGACCTGCAGACAAGGAGTATTACCAGACACAGGGTGGACTCTTTCCAGTGATAAAAGATCAATACATTAGAAGTTGATCATGTGCTTAATAGCAGAGCTTCAAAATACATGAAACAAAAACCTACAACACTTAGGAAAATATAAACAAATTTACCTTCATAGTTATAGATTTTAACAGGTATCTCTTTGTAGTTGATAGAATAACTTTGAAAAGGTTACTAAAGCCTTGGAAGATCTTGACAACACAATCAACCCTATTAATAAACCCCATTAATGCTTTTTACAGGCCAAACAGCACCCCAAACAGCAAATACATCTCTATTTCAAGTGCACATGGAATGGTCACCGAGATTGATTTCAGAAGACTGAAATTTTGCAGAGTATGTTCTCTGACCACAACAGAATTATAAATTAAAAATAAGATTATAGAAAAGACTTAAATACTTGGAAATAAGGTAACTCAGTTCCCAAACCATTCATGATTCAAAAAAGAAAGCACAAATTAGAAAAATGTTTTGGCTAGAATAATTTTTAAAATATATATTAAAGTTTGTTAAATGCATGGGGGATATTTATAGTTTTAAAAGCTTATACTAGAGAAAAAAATCAATGATATAAGGTTCTGCCTTAGAAAAATAAATAAATAAAAAGAACAAACTAAACCCAGAAGAACCTGCACCAAACATCTATGTATTTGAGTTACATTATTCCCTTATGATACATTCCCAGGGGAAAAAAGGTTCATGAGATTTACTCACTTTTGGAGGTGATGGATATAATATTGCATAAACTGTGTTGATGATTTCACAGATGTATGTTTATCTCCAAACTCAAGTTACATGCATTAAATATATACAGCTTTTATATGTCAATCATACCTCTATAAAGTGGTTATAACAAATTTTTAAAAATTAACAAGGACAAAAAGTGAATCAAAGAGATTAACATGTTTAACATTGATATATTTAAAGTCAATATATTTACTAACCTCACTGTTGTATCTGAAGCTCCATAAGGTTGTACCAGTTTGTATTCCTTCTCTCAGTTCCTTCTACTCTTGTTAATTCTGAGTAAAAATAATAATTGAACTTTGTCAATCTGACAGGCAATGATATATCCCTGTTGTTTAATTTGCATTTCTTTGCTTACTAGTGAAGTTTTTGATCTTTTTAGACATTAGCTGCTTTTAGTTTTTATTACATTCAGCTCTTTCCC
>NW_006293318.1:1491455-1515199 GCF_000327345.1 Myotis davidii
CTTATTAAGATGTTTATTTAATACTATCTTTAATCTATTATGAATCTAAAATGTATTCTTTAGTTCAGTTAGGTTGCCTTTGTGTGTGTTATTTCCTCATCTGTTATTTTTTAAATGCATAAAATTGAACAGGTGGGTTTTTTTCATGATTTCTAGTTTAGTTATAGAAAATGCATTTCAACTCTATTATTATAAAATTATTAAGCTTTCTTCTTGTATTTTTATTCTAAATTTACCTGGAATTTATTTTAGTGAAGTTTATGTGCACTTTTTCCACTCAATATCTAGCCAACTATAGCCAATAATTTTATTTTTCTCACTGAATTAAAGTGCCACCTTTCACATACACTGACTTCTCAAATATATTTTGATGTAATTCCTGATGTTTCTGTCTCATTCACTGTATATTTTTGTATCACTATCATGCTGCTTTATTATAGTTTTAGAAGTTATATTTAAATATCTTATAGGGTAAGTCTGTTTTTATTACCATTTTAATAGCTTCTAATTATTCTCATATTTATATTCTTCAAAATAAACTTTCGAATTTTTCAAGTCCAAAAAGTAATCTTTGTTAGATGTATGTCTATCTAATATCAAATCTTTCTATTAAAATATATAGTATATCCTCCTTTGGTAAGCTTGGATTAGTTCTGTGTATTTCTTGTTAATTCTAAGGAAATTGTGTGATTTTTTTTCCCCAGAGATTCTGTGACTGGAATTATTTTTCACAATAATATTTTCTGTTCTATAATAATGTGAAAAAAAAATTTTTGTAACATGTTGATTTACTTAATTTTCCTATTTGTTAGAATTTTTAAATTAATTTTCTTTAGTTTTCAAGGCAGACATTAATTTGATCTACAAACAATAGTTTTATCACATCTTTTTCAATAATTAGAACTCATATCCTATCGAATAATAGAAAACAGGGTAATTGACTGTACCTTCACTATGCCTCCCAGGGGCTAATCAGCACAATATGCAAATTAACCACCAACAAAGGTGGCGGTTAATTTGCACATGTAGGCTCCAAACAGCAGACTAAAGGCGAGCTGGATCTGTGAAGATGGATGACGGAAGGCGGCTTTGGCCAGAGCGAAGACCTGGGTCCCAGGTGCCGGAGGAAAACCGGTGCTGGCAGCCAGGAGAAGGGAAGGCCTATTGCATGAATTTCTTCGTGCAACAGACCTCTAGTTCTCATCTAATTGATTTTGCTAGCACTTTCTGCATCTTTACCTTGTTTCTACATTTTGGCAACATTTTTCTAGTTATTCACCATTCAGGTTGACCCTGGTTTTTATTTATGGACAATTTGTTTAGACGTAGAGAGATATACCTGCACATAGACAGAGACATATATGTAAACATTGTGATTGGAGACCTGTACTTTTATTAATTGTTCTTTTACAATTCAGGAGTAGACACTGAAGCTTATCAAATACTTTTTTATCTAAAAATATTGCTTTAGAATTGTCACACCTGAGGTAAGGTGTTTATGGGTTAAGTGTACCCCGGGGACCCCAGGCTGAAAAGCACAGCTCAACAACACACCTCCTGTTACTCATGTCTGTTTAAGAATCTGCAGTTAAAGCATGCTCACTTCTGAGCTCATTTGATATCTCTTTGAGTTCAGTTTACAGGTTCACTGGATTTGAACTTGAATATGAAAGAATGATAGCTCATTTATTATTTAAAAACATTTTTCTTAAAATGATGACTCTTCCCACTCTTCAGTATTGAACCTCAGAACTTAAGAAAACATTTTCATCACCATCCCTATGTTGGTGCCTTGTCCTGATGACAAACACAAAGAATTCACAGAGATTTTGAGGATCTTTTTGTTTATCTCAAGAAAGGAAATCCTTTCATACATCAAAGTTACTGAATTCTGAAAGAAGTATACTTTCTAATTAAAAGTTCTTTTTTTAAAGGTTAAAGAACACATTCTATATGTAAAGGAAAGTCTCAAGCTCTTACCCAGGATGTAGATTTTGTTTTGTCTTTGACCCTGTGGCCTGGTGTGTATGGAGCTTCTGTTGGCATCTTTTCGAACACAGGACAACATCCCAAACAGGAGAGGTGCAGACACTGATTCACACTGAACCCGTTTTCTCTTAGTCACTCCCTGCTTTAGTTGTTTGAGTTCAAAATAGAGCCTTTTAGAAAATATATGTGGTTCTGCCTCACAGTCTATGCAGGACAGTGTATAGTCTCTAATAGTTTTCAAACACTGTAATTGTCCTAACTGTAGGAAGCTACTATTGCCACCATTACCTCCATGTTTTAGCCAAGAAAACCGGATTGCAGGGAGGTGAGAAGCTTATCCGAGATCATGCTGCTAATGTTGGAGGCTCTCAGATTTCAGTTCAGATCTACGTGATGCCAAACCCTGCGTCCTTTCCACTGTACTTCTGCCTTTTTGTTTCCCTTTACCTTTCCGTGTGCTGACTCACCTTTTCTTTTCTCTTCTGCCCCTTCCCCTGCAGGCCCGTGACCAAGGCGTAGACTAAGAGGTGGAGTCATGCTTCACCCGGCCATATCATGTTGGCAGCCGTTCCTGGGTCTGGCTGTGGTGTTCATCTTCATGGGGTCCACCATCGGCTGCCCTGCTCGCTGTGAGTGCTCCGCCCAGAACAAATCTGTTAGCTGCCACAGGAGGCGACTGATCGCCATCCCAGAGGGCATCCCCATCGAGACCAAAATCTTGGACCTCAGCAAGAACAGACTGAAAAGCGTCAACCCTGAAGAATTCCTATCATATCCTCTCCTCGAGGAGATAGACCTGAGTGACAACATCATCGCCAATGTGGAGCCAGGAGCGTTTAACAGTCTCTTCAACCTGCGTTCCCTCCGCCTGAAAGGCAATCGCCTGAAGTTGGTCCCATTGGGGGTATTCACGGGGCTGTCCAACCTCACCAAGCTGGACATCAGCGAGAATAAGATTGTCATCTTACTGGACTACATGTTCCAGGATCTGCATAACCTGAAGTCCCTGGAGGTGGGGGACAATGATCTGGTTTATATATCACACAGGGCCTTCAGTGGGCTGCTTAGCTTGGAGCAGCTCACCCTGGAGAAGTGCAACCTCACCGCGGTACCAACAGAAGCCCTCTCCCACCTCCACAGCCTCGTGAGCCTGCATCTGAAGCATCTCAATATCAACACTATGCCTGTGTATGCCTTTAAAAGATTGTTCCACCTGAAGCACCTGGAGATTGACTATTGGCCTTTACTGGATATGATGCCTGCCAATAGCCTGTATGGTCTCAACCTCACCTCCCTCTCGATCACCAATACCAACCTGTCCACCGTGCCCTTCCTGGCCTTTAAACACCTGGTCTACCTGACCCACCTTAACCTCTCCTACAACCCCATCAGCACCATCGAAGCAGGGATGTTCTCTGACCTGATCCGCCTTCAGGAGCTTCACATAGTGGGGGCCCAGCTCCGTACCATTGAGCCACACTCCTTCCAAGGGCTCCGCTTCCTTCGCGTGCTCAATGTGTCTCAGAACCTACTGGAAACTTTGGAAGAGAATGCCTTCTCCTCCCCTAGGGCTTTGGAGGTCCTGAGCATTAACAACAACCCCCTGGCCTGCGACTGCCGCCTCCTCTGGATCCTGCAGCGGCACCCCACCCTGCAGTTTGGCGGCCAGCAGCCCATGTGTGCTGGCCCAGACACCATCCGTGAGCGGTCCTTCCAGGATTTCCACAGCACTGCCCTCTCTTTTTACTTTACCTGCAAAAAACCCAAAATCCGTGAGAAGAAGTTGCAGCACCTGCTAGTGGAGGAAGGGCAGATGGTCCAGTTAGAATGCAGTGCGGACGGGGACCCTCAGCCTGTGATTTCCTGGGTGACGCCACGAAGGCGTTTTATCACCGCCAAGTCCAATGGCAGAGCTACCGTGTTGGGTGACGGCACCTTGGAAATCCGCTTTGCCCAGGACCAAGACAGCGGGATGTACGTTTGCATTGCCAGCAACGCTGCTGGGAACGACACCTACACAGCCTCCCTGACTGTGAAAGGATTCACTTCAGACCGCTTCCTTTATGCCAACAGGACCCCTATGTACATGACCGACTCCAATGACACCCTGTCCAATGGCACCAACGCCAATACCTTTTCCCTGGACCTGAAAACAATACTGGTGTCTACAGCCATGGGCTGTTTCACATTCCTGGGTGTGGTTTTATTTTGTTTTCTCCTCCTTTTTGTATGGAGCCGAGGGAAAGGCAAGCACAAAAACAGCATTGACCTTGAGTACGTGCCCCGAAAAAACAATGGTGCTGTTGTGGAAGGGGAGGTGGCTGGACCCAGGCGGTTCAACATGAAAATGATCTGAGGGTCTGCCACTCACACTTGTGTCTGTGTCCTTGTCCGTAACCAGCAGGACAACCTGGCGCAGTCAATTACTAGGTTGAAAGGCAGCTGAGTGCAGCTGCCCCTGTGTCAGAGCAGGGTCTGTGGAAGCAGGAGGACTGCTTAACGGAGATGCTCCACCTAGAGGCAGGCAGGCTGGTGTCAAGGCCCTTCACACAGTGGGATACTAATTGTTTGCATTGCAAATATTGGCATTCTGGGGATCTCAGTAAGGAACCTGAACCTTGGCTCACGCTCCTGGACAGTTATTCAACATTTTCTACCACTGCAGAAACAAAAGAAAAAATTAAGAGGAACAACCTACAATGTAGGATTTACATATTCAAAAGACACATTTGTCTAAAATATACTCTACCGAAAAATTTGTATCTATGATTACCCTTTATTAAGTCCTTGCATCATACCATATTGTTGGTTCAACACCACAAAGAAATCAATATATTCTTTACTCTTCCTTTTTTTTTGAAACATATATGCTGTATATGTTTTAAAGCAATATGAATGAGAGGTTGTGCTTTTAGTTACTCACCACTATAGATCCAAGTGTGATTTCACCTTCCTTTACATCAGATAACCCTGAGACCAGATCCCCGGAGTTGTGGGTGGAGATGTGTTGAAAGATGCATTTGTCTGATGTAGGGTGCCAAGAAATAGGACCCAAGGCAAAAACTGCTCAACTCTGTTAACTTCTGTTACTATAAATAAAGGCATGTGCCTAGTTTTGATACAGAATGGAATATTTTTTATACTTGTGATATCACACTGGACCAGTTTACTGTAACCAAGCCCTTGGTTTCTCCAGGAGCTGGTAGGCCACTAGTTGTACCTGTAAAATGAAGGTAGGTGGTAAGAATGAAAACAATCCATTTAATGACAACTTGATATTTCTTCCATCAGTTGCTACTAATGGGTTAATAGGAAATGAAAGAGCATATAATTATTATGTAGTATGCTCATGGGGTACTATTCACCTCATAACTAAGATCAAGAATTCAGATGTTCAAGAGCTCTCTGGATAAGTTCTTCTCAGATGCCAACACAAACCAGGGTGATCCATGCATAACATGATGTTAATACAACTAAGAGGCCGCTTAAAACATGATAGCTGTCTGAAGACTGAAGTGTTGCCAAAGGAAGCATCTAGCAGCTCTGATGCTGTCTATCCAAGTACTAGAGACAAAGTATTACTTTGAATGGGCAACTTCAGGGTTTCTCCCTGCTTCCTTACTAAGTAAATAATTGGTTTTTGTTTTGGAAATTATCCTGTGTAGGCCAAGAGGAATCTGTCTTGTTTTTAAAGAAGTGAGGACAACAAGGTGGATTAAAAAGTGCTTACCCATTTTTCCCCTCTGACACAAGGATATTGCCAATTTAATTTGTATTAATGATTGTTACTCAACGTTAAAATATTATAGTTTGTTTTTCAAATGGCATCATGCCATTGCTACCTGTGATCTGGTTCAAGTAAGATATAATTTGCTAAATGTTGAGTGAATGGATTTTCAAAACATATTCATATGATCTCAGAAAGCATTGGATATAGAGAGAGTATTTATAAAATATGATCTATTTAACAGCACAGAATAGAGAGGAAATTCCTACATTTTGTACATGTTGAGAGAGACCTGAAAATGAGCCCCCTTTTGGATAGCATATAAGCTGGAATACAAGGATTGCTTCTTCACATCAGATTGTGGGTTTGACATTCAAAATCTGGCATTGTTTCAATATTTAAAATCTTGAGTAACTTTAATAAAATTAAGTTGCCCCAATAAAAAAGTGACAGGTCCAGAAATTGTCTTGCCAATTGGCTAAACCCGTTCTCCCTTAATAAAGGGTGGAAAATGAGATAAAAATTGAAGACTTGCCTGTTTGAGTCATTTGTGATTTGACTTACCTGATGATTATCATAGATCTTTCAGAAATTAGTTCTCCAATTGTATAATTACCTCGTTTTATCTAACAATACAAATCAAGATCTGTTGTAAATTCTAGAAAAATTCCAACTTCTGTGCAAAAGGAATGGGTCTTTCAAATTTAAAACAAACAAAAATAGAACAAAGATAAAGAAGGTAAAGTAGAGAAATAGTCTATCTTAATTTTTCAGTATTGTGTGGAGAAAATACTTAATTGTCCAACAACAAAGACAGAAACATTGAACCATTAATTAAAGGGCTTTGTAATTTAACTGTTTTCAGTCAAAATTGATTTAAAAAATCACGTATAAAATTGGATTAAAGTGAATCCATCTTTGAAAAGATTTAGTTTAAAAAAAAGTTATTCCATTGGCAGAGGAGAGATTACACTCTCTCAGGGTTTCCATATTCTGGTCCATGGAAAAATAGTTACTAAGATATTAATAACCATTCTTCCAAAAAACAGTCCCATTGGAGAATGCTGCATTCTATAACCACCTCTTAGAAGTTCAAAATCTATGTTAGCCTAGTAAATATTCCAAAAATTCATGTAAACGAGATTTTTCTTTAATATTGTTTGTTTGGGGGTTTCTCTAACTTATTTGAGCATGGTGCACTTCTTTTCGTGTTGTAACTGTTATCTGGGAAAACCAGTTCTGCAGAACCCACTTTGGTCAACATTAAACTAAAAAGTAGTACTCTTCTGAAATACTCCTAAACCCAATGTTCCAATGAAAGAAAAATTACGTACTTGAATTGGACTCCAGTAGATTTAAAAAAGCATACTTCTTGTATAACTGATCTGATTATAAAAATGTACTGGCCAGATATTTCTAGGAGAACTTTCTGTATGCAGCATCATAATCATGGATTTATAGGTAATTGGTCATTTAATGTTCTACTCTCTCACAGTTGGTGCAGATCTTAGGTTCCCTTATACATCTGCAAAGCTCTCACCTTGGGCTCCACTACCTGGAGTTCTGGGCTCTAGGATTCAGTTTCACAAAAGGAACTTCCCCTTCAGATTACCTCTTTGTAAGATCTAACTAGATCATGGCAGAGACTAACAGCTCAGACCAGCACATGGCCAAATTTTCCCATTAGGAGCTATCTCTGAGTCATCATCTTCCCAGAGGATTTATCTCTTAAGAAGTTGTTTAGCCCAGCAGTTAGTACTAGGGTGACCAGTTCTTTGTCTGTGTATATTCAGCATTTCCAGAAAAGTATTTGTTCTCTCTAGACATTAAATCTCTAGAAGGAAGAATTGCCTGACTAGAGCCCTGATGGTCTGAAACAATTGACCCATGTTCCAAAATGTCTGAAACCATATTAGAGTATCATAACTTACCAAATGATTTGCTTATGTGTTGCTGGCAAAGGATTTCTCCTCTTGCATATTCTCATGTTACTCACTTCTTAAAACCTCTTTCATTTTCTTTGTGTTTATGAGTTTTCCAAATATTCCCAAAGTTTGAAAATGCCAAGTGTTGTATTGCCAAGACTTGTACTTCCTAGTTTCTGAGGACACTTGTCAGAACTCCAATTTTGTTCAACTTTCTAGAAAGTTTGCTCATCACCAACAACTCCCCAGTAGGACAAAGACATTCAGAATTTACTCTGTTTAGGTGGATTCTTTTTTCTTTGTTCTGACAAATTTTCTGTTCTCAGTTCTTAGAGGAGCTCAGAATTACAACCTGCTATGGCTTTTTAGAAAAATATTTAAATTGCACCTGCATTGAAGCCGGCCTTTTGTCATTCTCCAAGACTCCAGTAGGAACCAAATATCTGTACGAAAGAGAAGATGTGATCTTGGAGAAGATAAATTGAGAAGAGGCCCAAGTAAATTAACTGACCTTGCCAAGGTCTCCCTTCATCAGCATGTCTGTCAAGACATTCGTTGTAACTTCAGGGACTGTGCTCAGAAGCTGTTCAACAACACAGAATGTGTCTTGGGGCTTTCTAGAAAAGAACAAAAATACATTATTTTCAGTTTAGAAGGCTAAGAAGTGACAAAAGATATACCAAAAGTTTAAAAAGAAAGGTTGGAGAAAGACACGTGGATCCATTTTAATTATATTGCCTTTATTACTAATTTTGATAGTTTTCTTCTAACTAAAGACAGATCAGAGCTTATGTTCTTCTTTAACTTTCATGGGTGTCTTTTATATCAGTTCCCTGTGTCCTGCTCAACTTTATATAGCTCACATGAGCTATTCCACATGGATTTGTGGCATGTGAGCCTAGTAACAAAACCTTTGGGACCAAAGCCATTCACTCTACTTGGTAATTGGGCAAATATTGATCATCTTTGTTACTGGGATTAAGGTATGAGACACTCCCCATTAGACTATACATCATATGTCTGGTTATTTCCACTGGCTTTGCAACACTGGCTTTGGATGTTCCATCCTTCCTGATAAAAATCCTTGATATTTTCTGACTGAAGAGTTTTGGAGTTATTCTGCCTTTATGTGTGGAAGGCCTGGAGGGACGAAATATTATCTGACTTCCTGATTTTAGAATTGCATCTTTAGGTTAGGCAACAGAGGGTGCTTCTTAGTACTTTCGCACACTTGACATGACTCTCTCAGTTACTCCCTCAAGAGCCATTCCCATTCTCAGTTAGAGCCTGCTCATTCTCACTCCAGCAAAAGTAAGACAACGGGAAGGACAACTTCGCAACGTAAGTCTACAAGGTCAAAATGATAGCCTTGACATTTAGGCAACTTACCTAACAAAAACTGTGTCTAGGGCCATAAGCCTGGACTTGTAAGGTGTTACCCAAGTAAACTATGCTTTAAATGAACAATGATAGGTTTTCAAATCTGAAGTTGGTTTGTCTGTTTTGGGAGCAGTTGACTGTAGCTGCAAATGTTCTAAAAAAAAAAATGTTAGAGAATAAAAACTGCTTATCTTGTGTAAGCTTTTCAACAGATTGCCCAAAATAAAATATTTGCAGCCAAAAAAAAGACATGATTTAAGAAGTTTGTAAAAAGTTTGTTTTTTTTAAAGCAGGCCTGGAACTGATGTTCCTCTGATCAAAACAAGTGTGCATGTGCTCCAGAGTGCCCTTCTCCTTTGCCAAATCCTTCAATATCTCTTCCTCTCCCTGGAGAACACCCTGAACAGGAGGAGGGAAACAGCAGAGATTGCTACCTGCCCTGAGACAGCCCACGGAGAGATGAGAGCTCTGGTGTGCCCCCACAGCTCCCTTTCCTGACACCACACTGAAATGCCCCCTTGTTCCCCTCTGCCTCACTCACCACTGTGGCCTTCCAGCCGCTGTGGTATCTCACCAATGAGCACTCCCTCCAGGGATGTCTTCTTTCATTGGCACTCAGAAATTCTTGGGTAATTGTTAAACTGGAAATTGCTTTAAAAATGAACCCTCCAGCCTATCTCACATAACACTTTAAAAGTGATTATGTGATTACTATTCACAAAATCACAAACTGACAGCAATCTGCAGGTTAAGTGATTCTGATTCTCTCTCTCTCTCTCTCTCTCTCTCTCTCTCTCTCTCTCTCTTTCTCTCTCTCTCTCTTCCCCCCCCCTCCCCCTCTAGAAGCAGGTGGATTAGTATAAAGCCAGCCTTAAGTAGAAGCTTATTTATAGCCTTAGCAAAATGAGACAAGAGCTGGTACAATCAAGAAAGCCTGCATATTTTAAGGAAGTCTTTACTTTTAATATGCAAAACAGCCATTAGCCAACAACAAAAATGCAAATTTACTTTCCACTAAATTGGTTAACTATATTAATTCCAATAAAGTTCAAAAGATATCTTTCCATATTGAAAATGGGTCACAGTAAAAAAAATTTGTGCCTATTCTACAAAGGCAAAAAAAAAAGCAGAAATGTTGTTGCCATGTTAACTTTCTTCATTTTGTTGCACACCTCCTATTCTAAATTGCTTTAATATCATTACTCTCCACTAAAAGATAATATAATCTACACTACCACATAATTAATATGATTAAACAAGAGATTAATTCAGACATGAAAAAAATATTCTCCCAATCTCTACAGCAACATGTGTCCAGCTACACATAGATTCATATACATATCTATGTGACAGCAAAGGACAGGAATTGAGTCATGGATAGACCTTGTTTAGAGAATATTTGTATGAAAACATGCTCTTTTCCTCTCGTTATAAAATCAGGTACACCACACACATATGCATTGTCTTTTTCTGTTTTCCACTTGGTGTGGAATGCCCCAAATCATAATTAATTGAAAAGTTATTGTTTATATATACATATATAAATATGTGGGGGAGGGTGGTATTTTTATGTGTTTAAAATGTAACTGTTTTAAAAGTTGATAAGCTTGAGCAAGATGGGGGAAAACAGAATGTGTGTCTATGTTTTTCTTTAATGTCTTTTATCAAAACCTATTCTGGGAACATCCCATGATTGAAAGTACTAAACCAACAACCTACAAACTTTTTTTTAAAATGCCTGTTATCTTGTTTTTATTTGCAAAATATTAGTGCTAATGACAAAAGTACAATGATTTAGGTTTGCATCTCATTGACTAGTATTATTGATTTCTTATTGTGGGCATGTCTTTTAATATGTAAAAATAAGTTCTTATTAATATGTGAAATAAGTTAAAAAACAAAGGGCTTAAGCATCTGACATCTCAGTTAAATCCATTGGGGAATAATTAAGAAATGAAACATAATAAAAGACAATTGGAGTCACATGTTAGAAAAGAACTCCTTATTGAGAGAAGTTATATGAACTTTACAGGAAACATTATATTACTTAAACATCTTTAGCACTGTTATTAGATCAGATAATTTCTAGCCCAGCGGTTCTCAAACTGTGGGCCGCCAACCTGTGGGTCGCGACCCTTTTGGGAGTAGAACAACCCTTTCACAGGGGTCGCCATCAGAAAACACATATATAATTACATATTTTTTGTGATTAATCACTATGTTTTAATTATGTTCAATTTGTAACAATGAAAATACATCCTGCATATCAGATATTTACATTACGATTCATAACAGTAGCAAAATTACAGTTATGAAGTAGCAATGAAAATAATTTTATGGTTGGGGGTCACCACAACATGAGGAACTGTATTAAAGGGTCGCGGCATTAGGAAGGTTGAGAACCACTGCTCTAGTAAAAGAAGTAGGTCCAGGGAATGGGAATCTAATGTGTGTTGGTGGATACCACTCAGAGAGGAATACAAGGCCAGGCTATCTGGTTCTAGGCAACATTTCCAAGGCCATGGTATGACCTGCTGGATATCCAAGTCTAGGTAATATCAACCAAACTATAAATACATTCTACTTTAATGAAGATAAATCCTGTATCACTTGCAAAATTATCTCATCTGCATTTGACTTGGTTACATAAACCATTAATGACTACAGACATGACTTTAGGTATGAAATATATTTAAGCAAGAACTGAAGAGTTCAGCAAGCCATACAGACAACACCATCACATAGTTTTTCTCTCTGAGTTAGCTTCTACTCAGCCAACTATCAGTGATTCAAGACACTGCAAGATAGAAAGGCACACACAAAAATAGAGAAATATTTTATCTCATCCTCAAGCAAATTGGTAACAAGGGGAAGAGAGGGTTGTTTAGTGTTAAAGAGGAAAAATACTGAAAGTGTAAAAACTACATTTGTTCAATCTTTTTGTTGAGAATGAACATGCTCTCTCCATATCTTTAGTACTTAAAGGAATAGGCTTTAGGGAGATGAGCTGAGTTAGTGGTCATCCTTTGATACCATCTACACACACACACACACACACACACACACACACACACACACACACACACCATATCTTGCTAGATGCCTTCCAGTGAAAAGGGAATAGTGGAGGAAAAAGTGCAAAGCTGGCAGGAATGGTATCCGTAAGCCCTACTGCTAAATGATCAGAAAGCCTGGATTCACCTCCAGGCAGCAGCATATACTTAAATTCTGAGACCCTTAGCAAGACATTCACAAAATTTCCCCTTAGCTATTCTTTAATTGCAAAATGAAGAGCTTGCTGCCAGAAGGGAATTCCTTCCTGAAGACTTTCTGATAATGTCAGAGCTGCTGGGGGAGAAGTCATGTTTGACTATTTTATACACTACTGAACTAGCATGGCTAAAGCCAAGAGAGTTCTCATGAACACAGTTTAAATGCATTGAGTATATCCCTTTGCCAATAGATGCATCACAAGTTACATAAACTCACTGATCAGGGATATGTTTCTAGTACTCCAGGACTTGTTCTAAAACAATGAGAAAAGGAATATACAATGAAGTCACTTTTTTTAAATGAAACTAAATTTGCATTTGACTCAGCAGCCTTACTCTGGCATGTGCTGCTTCCTACCTTTGGGAGCCCATCATAGTTTTATATTTCTGGGTTTTTTTTGTTTGGTTTTATTTTGATTTTTGTTTCTTTTTTTTCATTTTCATTGGTCATAAGCATACTGTTCCAACTAGCTGCCTGTTAATATTCCTGTGTCATTTGATGTAGTCAAAATAAAAGTTATGAATTCCTACCTACTCCCTTTAAGGCAGATATGTTTATTATAGAACCCAACTGTCTTTTCCTAATTACCTCATTGTCAGGCCTAAAACTCAGGACATGAAGATTAATGTGGAATAAGGCCAAGTGAAGGAGGAAACAGAGAAACCTTAATGGGATTCCTGAGGAGAAAGTCGCTTAGGAACTCTGCCACTGACTGATGGAAAACCTGAAAACACTGAGGGCTTGTCACTCTGGTGCCTTTCATCAACTCTTACGAACATCCAAATGCAGAAATTATGATCCTCTATTGAAAAAAAATTGGATTGAGAAAGAAATCCTTTAGTATAGCTATGCAGATATTGTTTCATTTCATAATACTCTAAACTGGGTAAATCAGAATGTTAGGACACATCAACAAATCTCTCTAAATAGTACATCTATTTTAACGCCACACACACACATATTACTAAGAACCATCTAAAGAAAGAAAAGGGAAAAGGAAGGTGGAAAATATGTGGCTTAACTGCGGATGTTTACTATTCTGTGTGTCCTCTCATAAGGAGAACAGTACCAGAACTCAATCACAACAAGTCAGGGCCTGAGAGATGAAAACCCAAGGAGAGTCTTCATACAAACAACATACTACTTGTTAGGTTACCTCTTTGCTGGAAAGACCTAAATCTTACATGTGATTGCAGAAGTTAGGTCTATAGTGAATAATTTTGTTCACTGTCACATTGGGAGATAAATTTACTTACCAGACCCCACAGAGGTAACACTTATATGAGCCACTTCTAATTACAGCATCAATAGTCATATCTTTAATCACAGTTGATCAAGTATGCTGGTACCATAGCACAGAAGCAACTCACCACATTTAATCTCACCATGAGCTATAAGCTGGATGTACAAAAGAATAAGAGGTTAATCTACTTTATACATTCAGGGCTGGCACAGAATGAGATAAACACTTTTTTAAATGCACACAAATCCATACCATGGCATCCAGAGTTTTGTTAAACCTATCAGTTGAAACACCCATGGGGGTTTAATTCACTAAGTACAGAACAAGTGTGCAATGCAGAGAGATTACAAGTCAGCTCCACCATCTTGACTTCTACAAGCTCTTCTATTTGACAACACCCGAAGAATTTGGCCACCTCCATTTTAGTGGTCTCAAGAGCCTTCCATGGCCCTGAATAAGAAATGTTCTGGGATTGACAAGGGACTGGTTTCAATACATGGCAGCTGTTTTCTGTCGTGAGTCTTCAGGAGGAAAAAAATGGGTTCACCGAAATGGAAAGTACTTCAAAAGTTGGTGAATCAACAGAAGAGTGATTCATTGTTTTAGTTCAATGTATTTTCTTTTTTTAATATATTCTTATTGATTGAAGAGAGGAAGAGAGAGGGACAGATAGAAACATCAATGAGAGAAAAGCATTGTTCAGCTGCTTCCTACATGCCCCACAATGGGGATCGAGCCCATCACCCAGGCATGTGCCCTGACTGGGAATTGAACCGTGACCTCCTGGTTCATAGGTCAATGCTTTACCACTGAGTTACACAAGAATTTCTTTTCAATGTATTTTCAAAATAGCATTTGATAAGAACTGGAGAGCACATACTTTTCAAATGAATGACAATGAGGATATAGGTATACACAAGAGAATTTCATTTTGAAGGAAAAGGAATATAGTACTGTCTCTAATATTAATCTTCATAGTTTGGGTTCTAAACCAACAAGTATACAAACTCTATATTAAAAATTATTTTAAATAGCTGTGTATTTATATCCTTTTAATGCCGCAAGTATTAGCTTGAAGACATGGCCTCAGATAATTCAGAAATGTAAACTCCTTATCCTTGATTAGAAATTGGAAATCAGATTTCTCTAGCTTTTGTTTTAAAATATGTAGAAAATTTAATTTTCCACTTATCCAAGCACAATCTTCATTAATTCATTCTTTCCTTCATCTATTTAACCGTGCAACATCTGAGTATCTATTACATAATAGCTGAACAGCACATCAATAAATAAAGTCATTATCAAAATTTGATCCAAACTTTAATTCTGCATTGCTCCAAATTAACTTCTTTGGCTTCCATGTTGACCACAACCTATTTCTCATCCTATCATCCAAATCAGATGGTTTAGAGATGGGCCTTAGTGTCCAACTGGCCAGGCACTAATCTGGCTTTAAGACCTACCTGCTTTAATGATCCACTCTCAGGGAGTCAGAATAGTTACCTACAAAATAGACAAGGATCTGGAGTTAGAGTCCCCAGGACTCTCACTGGGTTCCTGTTTCTTTATGGACCAGCTACTTAACAGCTCTGTATCCCCATCTCTCAAAATGACCATAACACTACCTACCTCGCCAGGGTGCTGTGAGGCTTACAGGGAAAGCATGAGGGAATGGTGGGTAGAATTTGGGGCCTACTACTAAGGTGGTACAGGCTGAAGCTGGACGAAGTCATTGAGTATGCACCCCTCTCCCCCTGGGAGTCCCAGGTCTGCCATGATATGCCTACTCCCTTTACAGCTAGCATCTAAAACAGCATTGACCATCAATTGGCTTGGTTTATCTTTCATATTACCTCTACATGAAATCTACAAGATTCATCACAACCCCTCCCCCTTTTCTCTTTGAGAGATACTGACTTAGAAAAATTACTAATTTCAACAAAGTATAGTAAAATATTTCGCTTCTAGGTGCTGGGGGTGAGTGAACAGTTATTTATTTTAATATGAAACAAGAGTTTGGATGGATATCTTTATGGGGATGAGTTTTATTGGAGAAATTTATTGCCTGGGGCTTTCAGTTGTTTTCAGTCTGACTTCCCAGCTCTCTGCACCATTGTTTTAAAGTATATCTCCTTCCCCTTTTATTGGAAGGGAAACTACAATCCTCCTCATTTCCGATTATTCTTTTCATGCAGTCTGTTTTGCTCAAAGGACAAATTCTTTTCACAACTGTTGTAATTATTTTCCTATAGAGGCCATTGTAATGGCCACATTGTTTAGCTAAGCCCTATTGTCTTGGTGTCCTTCAACATTGTCAGTTGCTTTAAAATACAGGGGTGGGAGGGGAGCTAATAAGCACATTGTTGTAATTGTTTTATATGTTTGAACTGTCTTATCAGAAAACACGGTTATGAATTCATCTGTTGAGACACAAAAATAAAATACTTTCCTAAAACATTATATTTAGTTTTGAATGTTCTAAAACACTATTTTTTCCATCTTTTTAATGTTTCATTAATAGTGTTGCATTATTAATCATATAAGAAAAAGTTTAGCCTTCTCTTATATTCACTGGTATGGCTCAGTTCTCTATTATATATCCTTGGAAAACAATAAAATGAAACTGTTCCAGGTTTAGAATTGAAAGAAATGAAGAGCCCATTCTGAGGGATCTGCATTTATACCCATACAAGCAGATGGGTATAAAAAAATAGGCCATCCAAGGTATATTTCATTTTTGTTTTGTTTTTTTCAGCAAAAAGTAAATTAAAAATGTCATTGCAAGTGATGGGAAATAATCAGGAGATATTATTTTTCTCAGTTAGGAAATTTAAGAAATGGGATAAAGATAATCGAGTTTGACTAAAAACAAATCTCTAGCCAAGGTCTTACCATAGTAATTTAGAGAAACTGATTTTTTTTAAGCCAAACATCATTTGTATCTTATCTTTGGCGCCATAACAAAATACTATAGACGGAGTGGCTTAAACGTCAGAAATTTATCACATTCCTGGAAGCTGGAAGTCCAAACTCAAGATGTGAGCAGAGCCAGTGTCTGGGAGGGCTCTGCCCTGGGCTGCAGACAGCTACTTTCTCACTGTGTCCTCACATAGCCTTTCTTTGATGCACTGCATGCAGGGAAAAGAAGATGCTTACTTTCTTTTCCCTCTCTCTCTCTCTCTCTCTCTCTCTCTCTCTCTCTCTCTCTCTCTCTCTTTCTCACTCTCTTCTATTTTTTAAATATATTTGTATTGAATTCAGAGAGGAAGGAAGTGGGAGAGAGAGATAGAAATATCAATGATGAGTGAGAATCATTGATTGACTGTCTCCTGCACACCCTCTACTGGGGATCAAGCCCACAACCTGGGCATGTGCCCTGACTGGGAATCCAACTGTGACCTCCTGGTTAATAGGTCGATGCTCAGCCACTGAGCCACGTTAGCCAGGCTCTTTTTCTTTATAAGGCCACCAATCCTATCTGATTAGGACCCCATCTCCATGACCTCATTTAACCGTAATTTCCTCCTAAAAGCCCTATCTCCAAATGCAACACATTGGGGGATAGAGCTTCAACCTGTGAATTTGGGGGGAGGGGACACAGAAGAGTCCATAGCAGTTGGTTTTTGCATATTCAGCAAAGTGCTACATCATCTTTATTTACCAATAGCATGTCAGACGGTATACGATATTGGAAGGTGAGTTAGGGAAGTCAATATAAACAAGTAAGATAAATTGAGACAGGTTTCAATAAGGAGTAAAAACCCGGTCCTGGTTTCACTTGCTTTACTGCTCTTCCACTCTTCCAGACTCTGGCATAGGGGCACTATTTTGGGGGCAATCACGTATGATTTCATTCTATATCACCAAAGTCCTTAAAGAGCCACGCCTTTAGCTCATCATCCCCAGAGTTATGTTGTCATTTCTCAAAAACCTTAACTTCTTATTCAATAACATTAATTAACTTCTTTCTAGAACACCCATCCCTCTTCTCATGCTCCTCTCAAACCTGAAGTTCTTGTTTGACTATTCCCTCTCCTCGACCCACTAGAGAAAACATTATACAGATTCTATTTTCAAGGGAAAAGATACAGCACTATTCTTCTCAGGGTGAAATTGACTCACATTCCAGGTCAGCCGTACCATTTTCAGTAGGCAGACTGGCTCACCCATGTTTGTGTTAAGACCATTTGCTTGAGCTGAAGAGTCCTACTGAATATGCTGGAGAGACCCAAACTGTTTGAAGAAGATAAATGAAAACTTGCTCAAGATGCCCACACGCTTCCCTGTAGCTATTGCTACTGGCTTTGCAGATAGTGCAGAACCTGGTGCCAGGCTCCGTGTGATAAGCCAGCATTCATCCGCTTTACTCAAGAGGTTCCCAGTGAACCAAAATGCTATGTGGGAGGATGCATAGACTATAGAGTTCCCAAAACTGGGAGAAGTCAGGAAGAAAGAGAACAATTTTTTTCAAGATTCTATTTGTGTTTGCAAACTAGATTCCCTCACATGAAACACTGTGTTCTAAGCCTTTTATGAACACTGAACAGGTCCAGAGTCCTGGCCTATCTTGGCTGTGGCAATTTCCGAGGCTGCCATTTGAATTTCTAAAACCCTCACATCTGACCGTTTGGCTCTGCTTCTCACACATTCCTCTTCCACAGGCCCAGGACAGGATACATGTCACTGAAGGAGTTAACAGGGGGTCATTTTATTTTATTTCTTCCAATTATAATATATGCTGGTTCATTGTAAGAAATCTGGGACATACAGAGAGATCTAGAAAAAAATCTATGCCCACCTTTCAGAGGAAAATAGTTATTATTACAGTATAATCCAGCCGTGGGCAAACTACAGCCCATGGGCTGGATCCAGCCCGTTTGAAATGAATAAAACTATTGAAAAAAAAGACCGTACCCTTTTATGTAATGATGTTTACTTTGAATTTATATTAGTTTACACAAACACTCCATCCATGCTTTTGTTCCGGCCCTCCGGTCCAGTTTAAGAACCCATTGTGGCCCTCGAGTCAAAAAGTTTGCCCACCCCTGGAATAATCCCTTTTGATCTTTTCAGAATAATAACCTAGTTTATAAAATAGAGTTAAAATGATCCACTGCCACCATGACTCCTTCCTCTTCCACTCTTTCTTCTCCTCCTGAACTTCCTTCTTCTGTTTTCCCTACTTCTCTCCACGAAACATTCCAGAAATAACCTGCCTACTTCCTCACCACTCTACTCAGGACCTCAGAGAAGGGTTCCGGGAAAGTCCTCTGTAGTGACCATGATGGGAACTGTATCCTTAAACATTAAAAAAAAAAAAAAAAGTACTCTTACTCAGACCCTGTTCCTTTTTGAAATCTACACAAAGATACTAGAGGCAATAATGGCTACCAATTAGCAGACACCGAAATTTTACAAAAACAAGCTCATTAATCTTCGTGAAAGCCATAGAATTGAGCACTATCTTCATCGTTTTATAGAATCCATCCACTTTCTACTCTGCCATGTTGTCTCTCAACTCTGAATCTTTTCTAAGTAGAGCAAAACCTTAAGATCTATCATAAGGAGACTTCTGGATGCACATGACATCCAGCTTCTAGCGCTTCCCTTGCTATTTCTTCAGATTCTAATTGTTTTTGTGCTCCCCTCTCCCATGCCCCAGCACCCACACACACACCATCCCCACCACCTGTATCCCTTATTCATTCCCTGTGTTCTTTGCAAAAACTTCCATCTTGTGAACGCTCTTATTGCTAATGTGGATCTAACAAGGGATGCTCTGAAAATGCGATTGTATTTGGTATTAATTAAAAACTAAATGATAGTTCAGTGTATGCTTTGTTTGCCTGCTTGTAAAAGCTTACTGACTAGCTTAACATGCAAAGGGACATTTTTCTTCTCTGAAGTTATCATCTAGTAACTGTGATCACAGCCACCACAGGGGAAAGGGTTGTTGCTCCTCCTCACCTTCAAAAATCTCCTGCCCTCATAATTAATAAAATGCCCTTTTTATTGGCTCATTTGGGAAGTTGGTTATGTAATCCTAATACAACCAAATTGGCTGATTGTTTCTGTTGTGTGTGTTTTCCTGACATATTTTTCTGGATGAGAATGGGATTTTCCTGGAATTGAAGTAAAACAGAAGATAAAACTAGACTGTGCCACCCACAGGGAGAGAAAACCCCATCTGCCCTTCCCAGGAAATCATCTCTGTGTGTCCTGCAGGACTCCTATTCTCTTACAGAGAAGAGCCAGTCTTGGGGTAAGTGAAACACTGACTCATATTTGCCTAATTTGAGAACATTGGTATTGAGTCTGGCTGAAAACTGCTCATTGGAAAAGGAGAGCGGTAGAGACAGCTGTCTCCACCTAGAGGTTAATGACGCAGAAGGGCACCATGTGGCAACTCTGTCCCAACAGCCCTCACAACCACCTCCCTCCCACCCCTCCTCAAGGATGAAAGCTCCTTCTGACTGCCAGTGGTTGCCTGCTGGTGAGCGAGGCAGTCCAAGCACACCACTGGACATTCATCTCACTCAGAGACAGAGAAGAATGACAGAGTGATTTCAACACGGAAAGCGTAACGTATTATTGAGGTTTCCAATTAAAGGCCTGCATGTTAAGCAGGGACCCAGCCAACCATGCAAGGGTGCTTTCACAATCTTTGCAATGCAACGTGGATTACTTATGTGCCTTCTCATCTCCCTCATTTGCCATAGCATGCTTTCATCTGCCATTGTAACCATTATGTACATAGTACACTTCCCAAATTCCTTCTGATTTCATGTGCATGTGAGTTGGTATATGGAGAAACCCAGAGAAAGGGTCCCATTCTTGGGTGCTTTCAGCGAGATTAGAAACAAGTGAGCTGGTATCAGGCCTCTTGGTAAATCATGCACGCAAGGATTTATTGAGTACCTACTCTGTGTCAGTGCATATGCTAGCCTCTGGGGGTCCTGCGGTAGACAAGACACCTGAAGAAGGAGGTACTAATCACTGCCTATTCTTTCTGCTGCTCTGCCTGGAAGCCCTTCAGCCAGTTGCCTTTTATTCCCTCCTCTGTCAGTTTTGTAAGGTGGAAAGCGAGGTAGTTATATCAGCCCTGACACGGGAAGCCGGGCCAGGCACAGTGGCCTAGTAAGGAGAAGACCTCAGACAGGTGTTGCAGGCCAAAGGTTCAATTTTACTACCACAGAGCAGCTCTATGGACAAAAAAAAATTAATTTAATTTAATTTAATAAAAAATTAATAATAAAAAATAAAATAAAAGTCTTGTTACAGTGGACTGTCCAAAAGGAAAAGCCGTGGGATGGGGCTAATAGAGACACTTTCTATTGGAGAAATGTCATCAAGAAAAAGGAGGTGACGTGCTATGGGGAAGTCTCTCCTCTGGCCTTGGAAATCTTACAATGGTGGGGAAGGATTGTGTCAATATCCCTGAGGTGGAGGGACAGCCTAATTCAGAGTTTGGCATACAGTAAGTGCTCCATAAACGTCTGTCAGATAAATGGGGATACAACCTAAAAAAAGAACACACCATGAGGAAGCATATTTATAAATAAGGAGCAGTACCTTATCTGCATGAAGCTCTGCAACCAATCATTTGCTTTTCTATTTATGGATTATATTTGTGGATTTTTAATAACATAATAAATGTTCATTATAAAACCATTAAAAACAGATAAGATAGAAAACTTAAAATTTCTAATAACCTCAACATGAAGAGATAACAACTATTAACCTTTAGGTGGTTAAATCAACATGTACTGTTAATGGGTACAGGCTGTTTGACCAACTTCTCTTTCACTTAGCATTTTACTAGGAATCTCCATCTGAAGTGGCTGCACAGAATTCCATTGTTCAACTGTACTATAATTATCTGATGCCACATTTTTGGATATCTAAGTTGTTACTAATTTTTCTTACTATAAATGACTGTGTAGTGGATAGCTTTGAAGATAAATTGTTACTCGTGTTCATAATTACCTCCATAAGCTAAATTATCTGAAGTGGAATTGCTGAGTTAAAAATTAATGCAACTTTTTGAGGTTCTTGATAAATAGTAATCCCAGTTTATAGTTTGAGCCATAGGATAGACAGGGTTATTTCCCCTGAACCCTCATGAACCACTCTAGCTTTCGATAAAAGCATGTATAATAAAGACTGTCACCTGCGGTGAAGTACACTCAGATCTCATCTGACCTCTCACATCATTGTCTTGCAATAACACCAAACTCTTTGCCTGTAATATTTTTCATCGTCCTGTGCAATTTCCTCTCAAGTTCTTGTATTAAGTGTCATGTGCCTAACAGGGCCTTTTGAGTTTAATAACTTGTATTCACTTGACTGCAGGTAAGAACATGCACTCATTCATTCATCCAATAAATACATAGTGAATACTTTGAATGCACCAGACACTCTTAAGACCATGCTATAAGATATAAAAGACCAGATACAAAACCCCAAATCACAAGAGAACAAATTTTGATAGATAATGGAGAAAACATTCAAATAAATATACAATATAATATCAAGTAGCCATAAGTGCTATCTGATGTTCTAGATAAGGTAGTCAGGGAAGTCCTTTCTGAGAAGACACCTGGATAAAATGACCCATCAAACCATGCTTACATCTGGGGGAAGAGATGGTCAGGAAAATAAAAGGAGAGCATATGCAAAGGTCCTGCAAAGGAAGTGAATGTGGCATGTTCAAAGAACAATGGGAATGCCAGTATAACCACAGCAAAGTAAAAAGGACAGATGGTGGTAAGGAATGAGGCTGAAGAAGGGACAAAATCAAGAGAGGCCTCATAGACCATTCGGAGGACTTTGAATTTTCTCCTAAATGATGGGAAGCATTTGAGAATTTTATGCAGGGGTGGAATGAGATCTGATTTACATTTTCTAAATCTCATGTGGATGGTTGAGTAGGGAATGGACTATGGGTGCAAAGTGAAAGTAGGAAGACGAGCTGAAATGATCTTGTAATAGTGTAGGCAAGTAGGCATTTCAAGCTCCTGAATCCTGTTTTGGAAGGAGGCAAGAAATTTAAAAGTGATATAAATACTCATGGTTAAAAGCAGAATCCAATCATTGCACTACCTGGCTCAGTGACTAAAGGATGCTCGGTCATTTCCACATTATCATTTCTACTATTTGTCAGATTGGTTTCCATGTGAAGGTGTCCGTAGAGCATGTAATGGGAATTGTTAGTGCACGAGAGAACTCTTTCAGCCTTGTCTGGTACATACCTGGACCACACTGTCACAAAAAGCCTCAACTACCATGTCCTCTTAAGGTAGAGGTCATATTACTAGATGGGACTCGAGGAAATTCTGAGGTGCCATTTCCCTGTGACTGTTGGCCAGTCTTGCCATTGACCATGCCACACTCTGAATTAAGAACTGGGCTGAAAGCAGCAGCATTGCAAATATGAGCATTTAGTTACTGACCTATTTATAATCCAATGTCTATTCATAAATATTACAGAAGACCTAAATTGAAAGTTTGTTTCTAATATTTCACAGAATATTATTTAAGCTTTTGAGAGGGTAAAAGCACAAATAACTTTATCATTTTAAGGGACACTGAATTTTTTAAGAATATAAAAGCAGGGTATATTGTCATTTCACATATAATAACATATATGTATGCACCCATACATGCTTCCCTGAGCATATACGTATGGTGATACACACATATATGTTTTTCTTCTAAAATGACACACACAAATAAAAGGGTTTCCAAACCCACAAGGACATACACTCAGCAAAAGTCTGGGGAAAACTGAATTGTCTGATTCTCTGTAAGTATGCATTTTTATTTTGAAGCTTTTCCTTTTAATTCCCTCTGACATGAATGTGTAATGCTGAGAATCCATGCTAATGAAGAATGTGTCCACAAGATGTATAATGCATGCCTTTTAATTAGTTCTGCCGCTACAATTGATTAACATTTTGCCTGTGCAGTACCATTACAAAAATGAGCAGTGAAACACTGTGCGTATCTGGTCCCTGTAGGGGGAAAAACACTGAACATTGCCATTGTGTACCATCTGCACCGTCAAAGCCAGCGTGCTCTTCCTATTGAAGGTCTGTGGGGAGGTGCTTTAAGCAGCCTGGAAAAAAAGCAGCAGAAATAAAAGACAAAATTAAAGGGCAAAAGGCCCAGAGGAGTGAATATGGGAAGTGTTATAAGAGGAGGGAAA
>NW_006293318.1:1515230-1527161 GCF_000327345.1 Myotis davidii
GATCAAGACATAGAGTGTGAAAACCCCCATAACTCTATTTGGAATCTGGGGCAGATGGCGTAGATAGAAATAAAAACAGAGGAAAGAGAGACTGTGAATGCAAATTGTGTACATATATGTGTGTATCACCATAGGTATATGCTCAGGGAAGCATGTATGGGTGCATACATATATGTTATTATATGTGAAATGACAATGACAGATATTAACTATCTATAATAATAAAAGTGTAATATGCTAATTAGACCCAATGTCCTTCTGGGTGACCTTCCGGATGAAGCCCAGGTCCCGGGTGCCAGAGGGAAGCCGGTGCCAGCACTCGGAAGAAAGAAGGCCTACTCTTGCACGAATTCCGTGCATCGGGCCTCTTGTAGAAACATAAGGCTCCATCGCAACACAGAGCCTGCTGATTCAGTGACTTCCCCCAGGGCCAGAGCCACCTAATGCGGTATTTCCATCCATCACACATCCTTCATCACCTGCCCCAGGTGACAGGAAGGACCATTCATCCTTGGCCCCCAGGCACGTACAGGGCATCCTATGTGTGAACCCTGTGCTGGATGCTGTGGAGACAGTGCTAGAGAAAGAAAAATTCCTTGCTTCTAGTGGATTACAGTCCAGGGGGGAGAGGACAAGGCAACAGGGAGTTAGGGTGCTATGGCCTCACAACCGGAGAGCAAATGCACGCAGACTGCTGGCACAACGCTTGGGCGATTTGCGGAAGGATTTCGGGAACAAGCGATTTCTGTCCTGAGACAATCATAGGAAAAGTGGGTGGGAAAAGGATGCTCGAGGTTTAAGGAACATTCTGTGCAAAGGATTTGAGACAAGAAACGCAAATGGTCCAGGAGGATGGGGAGGGACCAGTGGGTTGGAAGACAGACGAGTGGCAAGGTCATTAGGTAGAGGCCAGGTCAGGAGGACCTCTTTTGGCAGAGCTGGTTTCAACAAAGTTTAGCAAATTTACTCACTTTAAGACTTCTCACAGACCACGCAGTACAATGAAGTACATTGTGAATTTCCAAGTGAGGCAGTAGGCAGAATTCCTTAGTCTTCCCCCACTATGCTATTCTTTTTTTTTTTTTTTTTTTTTTTAGCAAAATACCCGCTCATATCTTAGGTACTTAACAAAAGGCCTGGTGGGCACAGTCTGAGCAGCACTCCTAGATAAATACATGTGAACTCCACTTTGGATCTTCCATAACCTACCCCTCAGCCTACCCATTCAGATGCTGTAAATTCATACTCACAACAGTCCTGCTATGTTCCTTTTTCCCTTTTATGATCATCTCACTTCTTTATTCTCCCTTACAGCAATTTCCAAACTCCTTTCAGATCTCCAGCTCTTCCCCATCACTCCTCTCTCTCAGCACTTTACAGGAATTAGAAGCCATCAAATGGAAACTGCTGTTTCCTGCTACCAAACTCTTACGACTCCCACATGAACACCCTCCTCCTTCTTATCACAATAGAGGAACCTTCCATCGCCCTCTTCATTTAAATCTTACCCCTCTATTGGCTCAGTAAACTAACACTATGAAGTGTCCTTTCTCACAAAAGCCTCCCATTAAAACAGCACTATCCATTAGCCCACAAGGAATCTCTCGCCTCCTCACAGAGTCCCTTAATTTGTTGCTGTCTCTTTGTCTCTGTTTCCTCACTTCCCACTCATTTCCCCACTTGCATTTGTCCATGAAAACAGCTCTTGCTAAGGGCTGTCAATGCCTCTCTGAGACTAAATTGAAGGGACCTTTCACCGTGCTCAGCTTCCCTTCCTCTCACTAGAATTTACACTCATGACCACACCTGTCACTTAAAACACCTCTCCCCAGGCTTCCATGACAGTCTCTCCTGGTTTCCTCTTACCTGGTTTCCTCTGTGATCTCCTTATCAGCCTCCCACACAGATTTGTCCTCCTCCATCACACCGTTAAATGTTTCAGTTTCTCAAACTCAGCTCTTCAGTCCTCAGTCTAGTCTCCTCCTTGGATGAAGGCATCTGGTTCTCTCTTCAACTACCTTTTGAAAATCTCTTGAATTCCATAGACTCATCCCAGGCTTCATTGCCACCAATCTACCACCATTTTTTCCTCACGTTATTGTGTCATCCCCACCTCCCAACCAGTGTCCCCCTATATCTCTTTGGCACTCCTACAACACGTTCTCCATGTCATAGCTAGAGGGAAAGTTTTATAGAGTAAATCTGATTGTGTCGAACCTTTTTCCTTCTGTGCGTGCACATGCACACACATTTAGAACATTTTTATAGCTTCCTATCATTCTTAGGATAGATATCAACTATACTTAACATGCTCTATGCTCTATATGCTCTGGGCCCTCCCTATATCGCCACCCTCATTTCACACTTCTCTTTCATTCAGTCTCTATGTTTGCTATGTTATTGTTCACTGTTAGGTTTCTCAAACACAATCCTTTCCCCCATTCTAACGCTTTGCATGTTCTATTCTCTCTGCCTGAAACACTCGTGCCCTCCCCTCCCTTTATCTATTAAATGTCTTCTCATGACTTAACTCTCAATTAATTGTAAATTATTGATAGAAGCCTTCTGTGACAACCAGGCACTGCATCCTAAACCCTGTTGGAAGCCAAAGGTCTTATTCTGTACCTCATCATAAACAAAATGGATGTAGTCCCAGCTGGGATATAATATCTTGTAGAGTTGGAGTGATGTCTTGTAACACATGTATATGTCTGAACCGATGGCCAATATATCATCTTGTTTTTTCACCCACCACCACAATAAAACATGTGGGAACCAAGCAGGAGTATGGATGGTACTTCTTTTTTTTTGGAGGGGGGGGTGTGACAGGGGAGTGATGGTATTTCTTAGTGATATATCTATTGGTATTGATCCCATATCAGGATTTCACTAGTCCATGGGCTTAATTCCTGTGGGAGGAACATTCCTACCAAAGCAAAGATATTTCCACTAAATTAAAACTGAGTTTCTGTATGGACATTTGGGTACTTTGTGCAAATAAGAAGTCATAAGATTGTCAGAGGTGATTGACACCAACAATAACAGGAAGTCTTGTTGCTACACAAGGATTTTTGAAGCCAGGAGATACCTTAAACCACCTCCTGTATCACTCTGATAATGTTAAGGGCAGACTCTCTCAAACTACACATAGCTAGGACCACGAAAGCTTTGCCTTCTCAGGAAAAAAAATTTCAGTTGCCACACTATATGAATACTGGATAGAGGAAGGGAGACTGTGGAAGAGTTAACAATGAAAATAGAAAAGCAGCTGTGGCCTTATGACTCACTACAGACGTAAGCTGGGATGTCTACTAGTGTGTCCTTGTTTGCTTTTCTTCCCTCTTCCTGTTTCTTAGTTCTTATATGAGGTATGTTGTGGTGGTTCCCTTTCCCATTTAGTCCATAGGTTGCAGAATATTGAGGTGGATTCATGACTGAACAAAGGAGAATGAGGTATCACCCAGAAATCCTAGGTGCAAAGAACAGAGTTACCCTACTCTGTCTGCGTGAGTTTTGGAGATGGACCCTCTGATTTACCCATATATTCACTGATTCAACAATACACCTGAAATAAACCCAAGTCTATTATGACAGTCCACTAAGGTCTATGTCAGGAAAGGGCATTTGCAAGCTAGATCCTTGAGATCTCTATACAAGTTTCAGCAACACCCTGCACTGCCTAGGTTCTGGACACCTTGTATTTCTTGTGTCCTTGCATAAGCAAGGACGAGACTTCAGCAGTACATCATTACACTTCCTATCTCTTAAATCACACTGTCTTTATATGAGTGTTGTACACTCTGTTTCAATCCTTGAATATGTTATAGTTTGCAATTATTCCTGTAAAGGAGGGTAGGCTGAAAAGCCCATGAGAAATTTCCTGCATTTCCCAAAAACAGCAGAATCTGCACTGCAGATAAAGACATGAGTGGGACCAATACATGTGTCCCTGGGCGCACTGCCATGTTCACTGTGTGTCTAGAGCAGCCGTGGGCAAACTAAGTCCTGCAAGCCGGATCCGGCCCATTTGAAATGAATAAAACTAATTGTAGAGTTAGCAGGAAATGCAGAAGCTGGGTGATCCAACACCTTCCTAAGTCAGTGACCAGCTCACATTTAGAAGCCAAGCTTCTAGTGTGCCCACCATACCTTTTCCTCCTTTGTTTAGTTTTCTCAGAATTGAATGACTCAGAGATTCATAGCATTACAGACTGATGAGGGATGTTGGTGTTCAAATGGTCCACACCAGCCATGGGCAAACTACGGCCCGTTTGAAATGAATAAATAAAAAAAAAAGAGACCGTAACCTTTTATGTAATGATGATTACTTTGAATTTATATTAGTTCACACAAACACTCCATCCATGCTTTTGTTCCCGCCCTCTGGTCCAGTTTAAGAACCCATTGTGGCCCTCGAGTCAAAAAGTTTGCCCACCCCTAGTCTAGAGGCAATGCCATTTAGGTGTCAGGGTTTCCTGCATGAACGTTTTGACTTGCAAGTCAAACATGGCTGGATTCGTTGCTGTTGCATGTGGTTTTCTGAGGTTCCAAAGGGAAAGGCATACGCCTGGTAGGCCCAGATGCCAGTGCCTCCACGATTCCCAAAGAAGTTAGACAGGGGAGCTGAGGAGAACATGCCTTCATCAGCATCAATATTCTTTGTAGACCTTGTTAGCCAAAAGAAAATGAGGAACTTTTATAGTGACTAAGCCCATAAAGTTACTCAAAAATGTCTGGGGGCAAAAATCAATGGCATTCATTGATTGAGCACCTATTAAGAATCTTGCAACACCCCGAGGATGTATCTCCAAATAGAATAAAACCAAAGATCTACATATTTGAAAATGTTAACTTTACATTGTTGCAAGAAACTGAAAATAATTTTCATGCCCCAAAATAAGGGAGTGGCACCGTTACCTATAACCTATCGACAAGCTGGAAAATTATGCAACTGAAAAAAGGAAAATTTGAAGATTATATAGATGCATGAATTTATTCATGATGATGTGATAACGGGGGAGGGGGAAATGCAGAACTCAAAATGCTACACTCAATGAGAATCTACAATGAGGTAAACAAACAAAGAGATAAGTTAAGGAAAATAAAATAGTTTTTGGTGAGGTTTAGGAATTTTAAAGCTTTCTTTTTAACTTTCAAATAGTACTAAAATACCATTGATTCAAATCTATTCAATGATAAAATTTTATAAACTACCCAATAATCATATAGTCCTTTTACAGCTGCTGGGCACTGTGACCATTGGCAGACGGAGAGGAGGGCAAGAACTGCAAGTAAAATCCTGACTCCCCCCCCCCCCCCCGCTGGGGGGGTTTGGTCTATAAATTAAACCAAATACATTTGAAACATTAGTAAACAATACAAGACCTTTTATTATGAAGTTCTAAGTGCACAGGAGAAAGAAGATGAGCGTAAACAATGAAGAACAGCTTCAAGAAACAGGTAGCACATCTCATGGCCCTTGAAGATACAGGCGGAGGTGGGAGAGGGCCGTTCGGCCAGGGCCTCACACAGCAGAGGCACTGGGACTCGATGATGCAACTTTGTCTGAGCTTTGTTCGCTCTGACCAGGCCCGGGCGTAGGTAGTGGAGGGAGAAACAGTTCCCTGATCAGAGGCGAAGCTGAGGGATGCTGGAGATTAGGCTCTATTGCTACCTCCACCTCAGGCACATAAATCACAGAATAAACTAGGGCTTCTGTTGTGCGTTAATTTATTATCTGCTTAGCAGCCACAACCATTATATTCTTATCCTACAGCCCCTTCAAAGTCGCTGACATCCAGGTAGGTGCTCAATGGATATTGGCTATAAGAGAGTCAAAGTTTATAGCAAAGATGTCCCCTCACATGCAAAACTGGTTCTGGAGGACTGTGGGTATGGGGGGGGGGGTGCTTGCCATGTGCTGACTCCCGAGTCTTCCCTAATGCCTGAGAGTTCTTGCATAAGGCTTCAGGGGTCCATATAAAAATAACCATTAGCCAGTGGACAGAAAGGCCACAAGCTGCCATCTTGCTTAAGTAAAAAATACCATATAAAAGAAGTCTTAAAATCTATGGATTCCAATTGCAGCAGTTCAAAACAGAGCAGCCCATTACCCAACAAGGTAAGGTCACCATCAATCTACCAAGGTAAAAACCTTTACAGTTTCTCTTGCATCTGAAACTTCATCATTTTGTATTTGCCAAGGCTTATCCTCTGTGTCCCACTCCAGTTCTCAACCAAATAAGAGAAAGACAAGAAAGGCTAAGGCATAGAGTGGCCAAAATACTACTTCCATACGATAATGTGGCTTAAAACTGCCTGCAACCAAACTTCCTAATAGTTCAACCCAGGATTCAAAGATTTACCCACCCATACACACATACACACACACACACACACACACACCCTAGACTAGAGCATGGCAGGCAGCTTCCAGAAGAAGGGAGACAGGTTGGGGCAGAGTTACTACATGTGTCCGTTTCTCCTACCAAACTCACAAACCACATCTGTCATTCCCTTCAACCTGGGAGAACGCCTCAGGAATAAGAAAGGATACCCACTCTCCCCAAAGAGATTTGCCTTGGCAAATCTTTGAAAGCATATTCACAGAGTAACTGCCTAGCAAAGAGAACTGTAGGTCATTGTTATCTTCATAAATATTGCTGACTGTCCCTCCAGGAAGTTGGCAACCATTCATTACTCTCAGCAACCAAGTGTGAGGATTCCCACTAACAACCCTCTCACCACTAGTTCTAGATGCCTTAATCATTTTTATTCCCCCCATATAATGGGAAGGAGGAGGAATGGTATCTCATGGTTGTTTTGATTTGCATTTTCTTCGTTATGAACAAACTTTTTCATTTGTTTATGATTTGCATTTAGTTTTTCTATAATTGTGTTTTATATGTTTCCTCCCTTTTTCAAGCTTATCCATCCTTTTATTACTGATTTGTATGAGCATAGAGGGAACTAAGGGAGTCACTCATTTGTCTTAGGGGGTGAAAATCTCTTTTCCTAGGTTGCTATTCTCTTCTGAATTTTTTTGCCATCACACAATTTTTAATTATTATGTATGTAAATTTAACAATCTTTTCTGTTCTATTTCTATTAATAAAATGCTCATTTTATAGTGGCTTGTTCAGCTCAACCAGTGGTTCTCAACCTTCTGGCCCTTTAAATACAGTTCCTCATGTCATGACCCAACCATAAAATTATTTTCATTGCTACTTCATAACTGTAATATTGCTACTGTTATGAATCGTAATGTAAAAATCTGATATGCAGAATGGTCTTAGGCGACCCCTGTGAAAGGGTCGTTCGACCGCCAAAGGGTTCGCGACCCACAGGTTGAGAACCGCTGAGCTAAACGAACATAACAAGTATAGATTAAACTGGATTTCTTTCCCAACCTTGACAATACACTATGTGCTCCCCTTTTGTTGATGTTCAAGGCTTCCATGAGAGTGAGAAGTAGTCTCTAAGCCATTTACCTGCTTTTACAGAGCAGGTCAGATTTTATCTGTTCTATTAATCATCTTCTGTATGAATTTTTATTTTAAAAAGAAGTTTGAATGCTGCTAAAGTAAGAGGGATGGGGGAGAGTGTTGAAACTCACTTTGATGTTAAATTGTGATGCAGGAAACCAGAGACTGACTGCCAGTCCACTCTGAGGCCAAACTGACTATTGGAACTGCACACTGAAGGCTGCCCTCCACACACCCTCTCCCTGTCCCCCTCCAGCCTCCTACCTCCAGGTCCAGCTGACGACCGCTGCTCTGGTGGAGGAGGGCACACTAGCTCAAGCCTGTGCCTGGCTCATTCACACACATGCTATGTTTTATCATTTGTCTGATGAAAAGGCAGAGACTGGGAACAGGACTGGAGAAAGTCATCTTTTCACATCTGCCATCGGAGGCTCTCCTCTGGCAGCAACAGTGACCGTGTGCATTGTAGCCAGACACGTGGCTGGAAATCTGCCGCGGCACGAGTACCCACTGCTGAGGGCACGACGCCTCCCTTCTGGTGGCCGTTGGCTGAAGGGACCTCCTGAAACGGCTGTGTTTCAGGGACCCCCGCTCATCTGTGTGGTGCTTGACAGTGCATACAGCACTCCCCTATGCAGACTTTCACCACAGTGTAACGAAGGTGTCACTGGGCTTACCACCAGAAAATGTGGCCTCTGCTTGAATGCTGTAAGTCACCTGGATGAAGGCAATGTTCCTTTAATAAGACACAGGAAACGATATCCACAAAAAATATACATGTTAGATTTAATTAAGTTTAGAAACTTCCAATAAAAAAATGAATTTTCCCCTTACTTTCTTTAAAATACCTATGAGTGTTTAAAGTAAAAATTACAACATAGGATCATGAAGGTGAAGTTGGTTTCTGTGGAATACATATGGTTGGGTGTCTTCTATTGGATCTCACAATTTCTATATATTAATTAGAATGCTGGGATATATATTGAATATAATTATAAATATCATGATGCTTATATCTACTATCTTGCTTCTTTTTAAAAAAATTTTAATATTGATTTTTAGAGCAAGAGGAAAGGAGACAGAACATCAATGGGAAAGGGAAGCATTGATAGGCTGCCTGCTGCCTGCCCCCTACTGGAGATCAAGCCTACAGCCCAGGCATGTGTCCTAACCAGGAATCACACTGACCACCTTTCAGTGCATGAGATGACGCCCAACCCACTGAGCAACACCAGCCAGGATTGTTTGCTATTTTACACTCTAGTTTTCAATTTCTTTTTTCCTACCTTACTGCTTCCTTTTGGGTTGAGTCCTATTCTGTTTTTCTCTACTACTGGCTAGTTTGATTTACTTCTTTGTTTTATGTTTCAGTGGTTATGCTGTGCTTTACAATATGCAACTTTAACATATTTCAATTTTACTTTAAATAAATATTATGTCATGTAACATGTATTCCATCTACACCATATCTTTTGAACGACTGTTGCCAACATATATTGTAAACATCATGCCACACTGTTCTTTTTGTTGAACCATTCAGTTATGTTAAATGAGTTTTTTAAAAGAGAAAAAATATTTTATATTTACATACACAAAGATCTTTAATAAAATATTTTCAAATCAACTCTAGAAATATGTAAAAATGGTATTGTATCATTACCAGGATGATTTACCCCACAAATGCCTACTGGTTTAACATTTAAAATATAATCATTGTAATTCACCATCTTAATGGAAAAGGGGTAAAAATTCATATAATCATCTCAAAAAATGTAGGGGGATCATTTGACCAAATATAACATCCATTCATAATAGAATATCTCAACAATAATATAGGAAAACTTTCTAAATTTCATGAAGTGAATCTCTGAAAACCCTTGAGCTGCAATCATTTTTTTTCTTTTTTTCTATCACCATTTACCCCCCAATACCCTCTTCCACCTTTCCCACCTCCCTTGCCCCCTGCAATCACCACTGTTGTCCTTATCCATGAGTTCTTTTTTTTTTTCTCTTTGCTCAATCCCTCCACCACCTCCCCAACACTCCCATCTCACCAGCACTGTCTGCCTGCTCTCTATCTGGGTCTGTCTCCATTTTGCTGGTTATTTCAGTTGGTTCATTAAACTCCACATATGAGTGAAATCATATGGCACTTGTCCTCCTCTGACTGTTCTCCAGGCCCATCCAGGCTGTTGCAAAGGGTAAACTTTTCTTCATTTTTACGACTGAGGAATATTGCATTGTGTATAACTGTTTTATCCACTTATCTACTGATGGACACTTGGGCTGCTTCCAAATCTTGGGTGGGAGAACATATTCACTGATACATCTGATAAGGGGTTAATATTCAAAATTTATAAAGAAATTTTAAAAATCAACACAAAAAACCAAACACTCCAATTTAAAAAATAGGCTAAGGACCTGAATAGATACTTCTCCAGAGAGGACAGACAGATGGCCAACAGACAAATAAAAAGATGCTCAATTCACTAATCACCAGAGAAATGCAAATTAAAACCACAATGAGATATCACCTCACACCTGTCAGAATGGCTATCATCAATAAATCAACAAACAACAGGTGTTAGTAAGAATGTGGAAATAAGGGAACCCTTGTGCACTGTGGGTGGGAATGCAGGCTGGTGCAGTTACTATGGAAAGCAGTATGTAGTTACCTTTAAAAAATTAAAAATGGAACTGCCTTATGACCCAGCAATTTCACTTCTGGGAATTTATTCAAAGAAACCTGAAACACTGATTCAAAAGAATATAGGCACCCATATGTTCATTGCAGCATTATTTATAATAGTCAAGATTTAAAATAATTTATAAATATGAAATATTTAAAGGTTTCATTTTGAAACTTAGAACAGGTAAAGATATCCACTCTTAATACATTTATTCAACATTTTAATAGGTTCCCTAGTAGTGCAATAAGGCAAAAAAAAAAATAGACCATAATCTCTACTCACAGATAACATAATTGATTATGTGGAAAATTCTAAGAATTCTATAAAACAACTATTAGAGTGCAAACCTAAATTTATCCAGGTCGCAGGATATAAGATTAAGAGTTAAAATCAATTATATTGTACTTATATTTTTTGCATACTGGTGGTGTCAATTTCATTTATAATGGCATCAAAAATATAACATACATACTAAGGAATAAATTAGTATGTGACTTCTGCAATGAAGACTACAAAACTCTGCTGAGAATGACTAAAAAAGACTGTAATAAATGAAGAAATACAACATACTTATGGATTAGGAGTGCAATATTTCTTAGATGTCAATTCTCCCCCAATACAATCTTGCAATACCAATCACAATTCCACTTGACTTTTGGTAGAAATTTACAAGCTAATTTTAAAATTATATGAAAATATAAATGAACTAGAATAGCAAAAACTACCTTCAAAGAAAAATAAAGTTGGAAGACAAAAGCTGCCTGATGCCAAGATTTACTATAAAGTTACAGGACAATACAGTATGAACACAAGGACTACCATGAAATAGAGTCCAGAAATATTGCCACATTTATATGATCATTTAATTCTTCACAAAGGCCAAAGATATCCTTGAGGAAATCAAACTATTAACAACAAATGATGCAGAACAATGTGATATTCATACAAAATAAGTAAACATTGACCCCTACCTTACATCATACACAAAAATTTATTTGAGAAAAATTATAGACCTAAATGTGAATGTTAAAACTGGAAAGCCTCTAAAAGGAAAAAGAACTGTCACTTGGAGGTAAGAAATGTTTCTTCAATTTTCACAGAAAGCAAAAACCATATAAGAAAAATAATAATATATTAAACTTTATCAAAATTAGAAGCTTGTGCTCATCAAGTGAATAGGGAAGTAAATGAATAGGGAAGTGACAGACTGGGAGAAAATATTCACAAAACATATAACTTATAAGGATTGGTATTGAAACTATATCTGAAATTCCTATAACTCAATAAAAAAACAACACAATTCAAAAATGGACAAAAATCTTGAACACTTTTGAAAAAGAAGATAATAAATGGCCAATAACCATATAAAGTGCTCAATATAATCATTCTTCATAGAAATGGATATTAAAACTGCAATGAGATAGTAACACAGATCCATCAGAATGATTGAAAATAAAGACTAATAAATCTAGTTGTTGCTGAGGAAGTATAGCAACTATAAAAGAAATCATATATTACAGGTATTTATCAGAAACATGAAAGCATACGTCCACAAAAAGTCTTGTAGAAGAAATTTTACAGATTTACTCATACTGATACTGTTGTAATTAGCTACATTATTAATAACTACAGGCCCAGTGCATGAATTCATGCACCATGAAAGGTACTGAGGGCTGCCAGGCTGCAGTGGGCACAGAGGCAGATCTCAGCCCATCCTCCTCACCCCCACCTGACCCCTCCCCCTGTATGCTGGCAGC
>NW_006293318.1:1527309-1532805 GCF_000327345.1 Myotis davidii
CCCCTCCCCCCCCTGCCCCCGCCCGCCGTGGCCCCGCCCCCTGTATGCTGGCAGCCCCACTCCCGCTGCTGCCGCTCCCACACACTGACAGCACAAGCCCCACTCTCACCCAATGATGGTGTGGAGAGATTGGGGCTGGCGCCAGCAGCGGGTGCAAGCAGGGTCAGCGCCATCAGCAGGTGTGAGTGGTGGCTGCTACCCCAATTGCCCCTCAGGAGCAGGGGAAGGTGGAGAAGTGCTCAGGGTGAACAGGGCAGGCAGCCACTGCTCATACCTGCTGACAGTGCCCAGTGATCGGGGCCAGAACCAGGTGCTGGCAGCGGTACGAGTGGGGCCAGCGCTGGCAGCAGGTGAGAGCACCAGGCAGGACCATGGCGTGCAGGAGCAAATAATTTTCAGTAACCACGAGAGGCTTGCCCTGATAACAGTGACCAGTGCCATGCCTTGATCTGGTGTCCCCGCTCACCTGCTCCACCATCCCACCGCGGTCGGCACCCACCATGTTCATGCTCTGCTGCCTGCTGCTGACGCCCGCCCCCTGATGATCAGCACACATCATAGCGACCGGCTGTTCAGTTGTTCCACTGTTCAGTCTATTTGCATATCAGCCTTTTATTATATAGAACAGGAAAGGAGCAAGGGTGCAGGCCAGACATTATAGTCATGTCATTTGGGCAGCTTCACCAGGAAGCTGCAATTTCATATTCACCAGGGAAACACGGGCCTATCCCCTGCATATCACTAGGGGGAGGGGCCCAACAAAAGGAAGACAGATACATGCTCAGTGAATTTAGGGTGATACCAGGAAGGTACTTGCCTGTTAGTCAAACCTGGGGACAAAGATGATTAGCCATAATGAGCACGGCCACTGCAGGCCCATGAAAATTTGAGAATACATAATCTCCTAAACAAAGGGGTTTCCTCTCTTATTGATCTTATGACTCTTGGTTCTTGGGGTTCCCTCGCTCCTGCTTCCTTGCATTTGCCCGTGTTTCCTCCATAGCCATGTGGCCCTGCCGACCCCACATGCAATGGACTGATGGAATACAGTGGGCAACAGAAACTAGCCTAGCTTGATGCTGGATTGGACCCAGCTCCCACATGGGAAGCAAACTCTGAATCCTGACTGATTCTAGCCCTATTGAAACCACAGCTACACTTCCTTTACAGTGGGACTGAGGAAGAGGGGACCTTGGAAACTCAGAGATGTAATTCTACAGAAATAAAAATCATTCTCCCAGGTGAGTCTCAGAAAACTCTTTTTCTGGGTATATACAAGAATTCCACTCCCATGGAAACAGGTGGGAGGAGGACCCCCTCTTCCACTAGTAACAATACTAGCCCAAAACCCAAAACAGCCAGATGTTTATCAAGTGGAGAATATGAATACACACACACACAGACACACACACACATTTAATCATGGCATATTCAATGAAATACTACTCAGTGCTAACAAAGAGTAAGTTTCAAAAATATTATGCTGAATGAAATAATCCTTTCACAAAAGAATACATATTCTAGGCTTCCACTGATATGAAGTTCTACAATAGGCAGAATTAAAATACGATGAACAAAACATCAGGACATGGACTGCCTCTAAGGGTTAATCCCATGACTAGGAAAAGACATGAGGTAGCTTTCTGGGGGTAATGGCAATATCTGTGTGTGTGTGTGTGTGTGTGTGTGTGTGTGAACCCTCACACAAAGATATTTTTCCATTGATTTTTAGAGAGAATGGAAGGGGGGGGGAGAAACAGAGAGAGAAAGAAACATCCATGTGAGAGAGACACATCAGTTGGTTGCCTCCCTCACAGCCCTGAACAGGACCAGGGATCCAAACTGCAACTGAGTTACATGCCCTTGATTGGAATCAAACTTGAGCCCCTTCAGTCATCAGGCCAACACTCTATCCACTGTACCAAACTGGCTAGGGTCACTATTCTGTATCTTTTTTAAAAATATATTTTTATTGATTTCAGAGAGGAAGGGAAAGGGAGAAAGAGACAAAAACATCAATGATGAGAGAGAATCATTGATTGTCTGCCTCTTGCAAACCCCCCACTGAGTACTGAACCCTCAACTAGGCATGTGCTCTGACCAGGAATCAAATCGTGACCTCTTAGTCCATAGGTTGATACTCAACCACTGAGCCACGCTGGTTGAGCTTCTATATCTTGATGATGGTTTGGGCTACCCAGGTGTATGCATTTGTCAAAAGTCCTAGAATAACATACTTAAGATTTGTACATTTTATTATATGTAAATAGTGTCTACATAAAAGCACTGTAAACAAATATTGAACTATAATTAATAAGCATATTGACATATTTAGGGATAATATATACTAATATTTGTAACTTAAGAATGCATCAACTTCCATTTGACCCAGTGATCCCACTTCTAGGAATATATCCCAAGAAACTAGAAACACCAATCAGAAAGGATATATGCACCCCTATGTTCATAGCGGCACAATTTACAATAGCGTAGATTTGGAAACAGCCTATGTGCCCATCAGCAGATGAATGGATTAAAAAACTGTGGTACATCTACACAATGGAATACTATGCTGCGGTAAAAAAAGAAGGAATTCTTACCATTTGCAACAGCATGGATGGAACTGAAGAGTGTTATGCTAAGCGAAATAAGTCAGTCAGAGAAAGATAAATATCACATGATCTCACTCATTTATGGAATATAATGAACAACATAAACTGATGAACAAAAACAGATCCAGAGACAGAGAAGCATTGATCAGACCATCAAACCTCAGAGGGAAGGTAGGGGAGGGTAGGAGTAACGGGAGAGCTCAACCAAAGGACTTGTATGCATGCACAGACAACAGGTGGGTGAGGGCATGAGTAGAGGGTGGAGGGGGAAATTGGGTAATAAGGACACATATGTTATACCTTAATCAATAAAGAAAATAATAAATAAATAAATATAGAGATTCTCTGAATTCAGTCCAAAGGCAATGAATAAAATGATATTTCCCCCCTCCCAAAAAAAGAATGCATCAAACATTGATTGATGTACAGACAGATATATAATGGAGCAAGTACAGTAAAATATTAATGGCAAAATTGAGATTGTCAGCATGTGGATCTTTATTGCATAATCCTTTCAAACTGTTCACACATTTAAAAATTTCCAGAATAAAATGTTAGAAAAAAACAATGCATGTGAGAACCTTATATCAACTCCAAAGTGCTAGACAAATACAACATGTTCTTAACATCTCACTTAATTCTTGATACTTCTGACTCTGAGAGTTTAGGTGTTAACTCCTACTCAAAACATATTCTGATTAGCAAAGTAAAAACATGGCATCACCTTGGGTTCTTAGAGGGATCCCTTGAGACAGGATGATGAATATAAATATAAAGATAATTTTTTTAAAAAAGAACCGAACACTACAGTAAGATAAAATTCTTTAAACTGTTTCTATAGTATCTACAATAAATGGTGCTAATAATGAGTTTGTTTCGCTCCTACTATGTTTCAGTTTGTAAAAATCTTTATTTACCTTATTTATTTAATACTCAGAATTACCTTGTGAGGAATTTAAACCAGCGAGTCTCCAAAATCCATGTTGTCAACAGCTATGCTTCGCTTACTCTGCCTGAACTTCAAGCCATGGGAGAACTCACAGTCATCTCGGATAGCCTGCTGTGTCCATTGCTTGAAATATTTCTTTTCCTTGGTCTACAATTGAACCCTGACACATCTACAAAATATATAGTCTACATTTTGCCAAGGTGTCCTTCTTGTCAAAATCAAGCAAACTTTGTCTTTCCTATGTCCTAGTTCCCTGCGAACATCCCAGGAGAAAACGTGCAGGAAAGAGAGAAGACAGAGGAAAGAGGTGTCCCTAATGTTGGGAGAAAGCAGGTGTCTAACTGTTGGCAAAATGTTAAATCACCAGAGCAATTCAGTTTCCCAGTTTGCTGTGCTGCCAGCTCCCCAGGATTAAAAAGACCTGCATATATCAGCACACAGCTGAAGATAATTTTCAGCAACACTGTGCTCAAAGCAAAGAAAGACATTTCAAAGATCTCATTAAACCTTTGCAGCCTGAATGATCAACTGATTTCATTGTGAGCCACACACTTTGCCTCCTGCACCTTCCAAAGTATCTCTCGAATCAACATTTTCTGGGGAAATGATGTGTCACTGTGAACAGGCCTACCTGTCAGGTCTTGGAAAATCGATCGGCCTGGTGGCTCTCTCACAGGCCTGCGAAACAGCTGCCTTTATTTGTCCTGTTTTGGGTTTGGTGCTGAGTGTTTTAGGGACTGCATTTCCCAAAAGGACCAAGATAGAAAAGATAGTTCTTTAGCTATTATTTGCTGCCTGTCATCTTTGAAATGAGTGAGGCTTCTAATATGGCTTATCCATCAAGGCAGACACAGAAGGTCTCTACCCTTTCTGTACATCCGTTTCCTGCCTCTTTAATTGGACTTGCCAATATCTTTTCAGAGTGTTTTAAGGTTTTAGAGAACCAGTGTGAACTTACTGGAGAATAAGTAAATTGTTCACTGGTGTTCAGGTTGACTGGGAACCATTCAGTAAATGGCACCTTTGAAGTTGTATTTTAAGAGCTTGGTGATGTCCCCTCTCAAAATTCCTTCATTGCATATTATAAAGTAGAGGGAGAGAAAGAGAGAGAGAGAGAGATAGAGAGGGAGAGAGAGAGAGAGAGAGAGAGATTAGCAATTCTTAATCCTAACCAAGTAGCTGGGTTCAATGACATGAAATATCCACCTTATTTCACCCCTGCCCCTGCTCAGGGAGCTCAGGGAAAGCAGTGGCCCAAGTCAGGGGCCCTTGTATCCATGACTCCCCAGACTCTAAAATTGATGGACACAGTTTTCCCCACTCTGTCTGAATCGTTCAATGGGACCTAGGTCAATCTGAAAGCTGGCAAATTCTTATTCCAAATGTTACCCGGAAGATAGTGGGAATACAGAAACAGGAGAAATGTCAAGAAACTTCATCTGAGTGCCGAGTTCCACAGGGGAAGGAGAAGTTCACTTTGATCTCCTAAACTGTGACCCTCAGTTCAACAAACTGCCCCGCCTGCAGCGTGCCTAGGCCTGCAAGTCTGCGCAATCTGAATGACAGGTTGTCTTCTCCTTCCCCCATCAAATGGTACCAGCCAACCGAGGGCTCCGGAGTGTCGTGTCAAATTTAGAAGGTAGGACTTACACATGAGTTCAGAAAGAAACACACACACACATTTATAAAAGCCAAATTCTAACAAAATAGAACAGCCTCAGACCTGTTCTAAAAAACCCAACATCAATCTCTAAAAAAATCTAAATGGCATTTGAAATAAACAGCAAAAGCTATATTCATAAATGTATAAGGAAAATGCTTACAACCATAAACAGAATGGAAATAGGAGTTTTTAATTAACATCATAATTTTTGTTTTGTATGTTTGGTTTTTGTTGATTTTTATTTTGGCTTGGGGCACTTGTGCTGGCTCCCC
>NW_006293318.1:1533117-1535576 GCF_000327345.1 Myotis davidii
CCATTTTCTCTTGCCCTTGGATATCAGGGCTCTTGGTTTTCAGGCCATCAGACTCTGGGATTTATACCAATGGCCTGTCCCATCTCTCACACCTTCACAGGGAATGATATAATCAGCCCCTGGTCTTTAGACCTCTGAGCTCAGACAGAATTATACCACTGGCTTTCCTAGTTCTCCAGCTGCCGTCAGCAAAGGGAGACCATGGCTTATCCCAGCCTCCAAAATCTCATGAGCCAATTCCATAAATAAATCTCCTCTTCTACCTTTTTTAAACGAACTTTTTATTGATTTTTAGATAGAGGAAAGGAGAGGGAGAAAGAGAGAGAAACAACAATGTGAGAGCTGAACATCCATCCGCTGCCTCCTGCATACTTCCGACTAGGGACCCTGCAACCTGGGCTTGTGCTCTGACCTGGATGACACTCAACAAAATGAGCCACACCAGCCAGTGAATAAGCCAATCGGAGAAAGAAAGTACCATATGATTTCACTCATATGTGGAATTTAATGTACAAACTGAACTACCAAGCAAAACACAGACAGACTCATAGATAGAGAGCTCTGGGAGGTGTAGGGAGAAAGTTGACAGGGGGTGGGAGGGGGTTGAGCAAAAAAAGAAAAAGAGAACTTATGAACATGGACAACAGTGTGGTGATTGTGAGGGAGGGAGGAAGGTGGAGGTGAAGAGGTCATAGAGGGGATAAATGGTGATGAAAAAATAAAAATAAATAATAAATAAATTTCTTCTCTATCTGCATCTACTATTTATGTCTATTATCTATATCTGTATCTATATCTATATCAATCTTATTGATTCTATTTCTCTGGAGAACCATGACTAATTCAGTGTTCATGGTTCACTTTTAAATGGTGGTTACATAAAGGAAGATCCCAATTGCTTTTTCCTTTATTAAAAACCATTCCATAAAACCACATGCACTCTGCATTAGCCATTTTTCTTTCCCTTTCCTTACTAGTCTTAGTCCCCTTTCCTCCATTTGCTGTGGAAATTCCTAACTCCTTGAAGTATTCACTGCACTCTAGAATTTTCTCTATCAAAGTCATATTTGTTGGAAGCATCAGCTCTGTGGAATGCAAGACTTTCTCCTCCCAACAGGAGCAATCATCCCAGTACCTTAATAATGACACCATTATATATGCCACTAATGGATACAATGATTTTCCAGTGCTCTAGAATGTCTAAAGAAGTAGCAGAGATAGCTTGGTAAGAAATCATTGCCAGGTTTTATAGAGACAAAGATTAAATGGCCCAGCCAGTGTGTCTCAGTAGTTGAGCATCAACCTATAAACCAGGAGGTCACAGTTTGATTCTTTTTTTTTTTAATATATTTTATTGATTTTTTACAGAGAGGAAGGGAGAGAAATAGAGAGTTAGAAACATCGATGAGAGAGGAACATCAATCAGCTGCCTTCTGCACACCTCCTACTGGGGATGTGCCCGCAACCCAGGTACATGCCCTTGACTGGAATCGAACCTGGGACCCCTCAGTCCGCAGGCCGACGCTCTATCCACCGAGCCAAACCGGTTTCGGCCACAATTTGATTCTTTATCAGGGCACTTGCCTGGGTTGTGGGCTTGATCCCCAGTAGGGGGCGTGCAGGAGTCAGCCCATTGATGATTCTCTCTCATCACTCATGGTTCTATCTCTCTCTTCTTTTTGCCTTCCTCTCTGAAATCAATACAAATATATTTTTTAAAAGAAGATTAAATGGTCTTTCAGTGTTGTTCACAGTATGCTATGTGTGCATGTAATCCACTTTTTTGTTGCTACAAGGTAGCCACAACCAGTGGCTATAGAACGAAGGTTCATTTATTAGTGTCAGGCAGAGAATAACAGTAGATAAAAGGTTTTTTAAGGATCGGGAGGGTCTTCCAGAAAACACCTAGTCCCTTTATTTTCTCTTATCACTTATACCTCATCAAGACCTAAAAAACATATGTAATCAAGGCTATGGGATTTTAAAGACCACATTATTTTATAGGGCATGGGTGGGGAACCATTTTTCTTCCAAGGGCCATATGGATATTATAATGTAACTAGAGGCCTGGTGCACAAAAATTTGTGCACTCGCGGGGCGGGGGGGTTCCTCAGCCCAGCCTGTGCCCTCTTGCAGTCTGGGAGCCCTCAGGGGATGACCACCTGCTGGCTCAGGCCTGCTCCCTGGAGGATTGGGCCTAAGATGGCAATCAGACATCCCTCTGGCAGCCCGGCAGCCCTCAGGGCATGTCCACTTGTCAGCGAGGAGTAGCCCTAAGCTGCAGACATCCTTACCACGGCTGAGGAGGCAGGAGAGGCTCCCACCACCACTGCTGTACTGACAGCCATCAGCCTGGCTTGTGGCTGGGCAGAGCTCCCCCATGTGAGAGCGCACTGACCACCAGAGGGCAGCTCCTGCATTGAGTGTCTGCCCCCTGGCGGTCAGTGTGTATCATCGTG
>NW_006293318.1:1535599-1539699 GCF_000327345.1 Myotis davidii
GGCTCAGAGCTGGGCCGCGGAAGGCAGGGAACCTTGGCTTCCTCCATCACTGGAGCAAGCAAGCCTCATGTTTGTTTCAGCTGCGTGGCTGCCAGCTGCCATCTGTTGGCAGTTAATTTGCATATCGCCCTGATTAGCCTATGGGAAGCATAGTGGAGGTATGGTTAATTACCTTTTTTGTCTTTTATTAGATAGGATTCTTGGGCCATACAAAATTATCAACTTAAAATTGGCCTGCTATATTTGGTCAGACATTTAATTTACTCACCCCAATGCTGTGGCAGGGCCAGACCAAATGATTTTGCCAGCCTTATACAGCCCTCGGGCTGAACACACCCACCGTTACAGGGCAATATGTGGTCTCTCACACACAGCCAGCATTTTGCACCTCTGTATATATTTGTGCAGAATTCATTCGGAGGTTGCTGTGTAGTCTGAGCAGAATTTCTGTATTTTAGAGGCTGAGCCTGAGACAACAGTAGTAGAGGCTGAGCACCTGTCATAATTAGTAAATTATGTGACCAGATAGAAATGGTGTCAAGAGGTATGAAATATAACACTGCATGGATATTAGTCATGAAAGTCTATGCTGCAGTAGAAGTCTCCCAACCCTTCATGGCTTGAAAAGCAAAGATTCATGTCTTATACTACATGTCTTCATGCGTCTGCAGGGAACCTCTTGCACCACCAAGGCACTGGTCTGATGGAGAAGTCACCATCTTGAGTGTTACCAACCCAATAGCCAATCCAAAGGGAAGAGAACACTTTGTAGAATTTCCCACAGATAATTAGAAACTCCTCCTGGAAGTGGCACATGTCACCCCGATTTTTAAGGGATGGGACCTCAAATCATCTTGCTCTGAAAGCCCATGGAGCAAGCATTTAGGAGTCTGGTGGGATTATAACAAACAAAGAAGCAGTTGTTAATGGGCACTTGAGCACTTGCCAGTCCCCCTGCCCCAGGGCTCAGCACAGAGAGTGAGGGCAAAAATGCAGGCCTCCCAGCTTTCCCGGGGAGGCTTTCACTGCAGCTGCTGCCTGGAGGTGCACTTCTAATTAACATGCTTCCAGGTGCTGACTGTGATGTTCCTCAGAGCCTGTCTGTTTTGTTGTTGAAGTTTTAGAAATTCTCTGTATATTCTGGATATTAATCTCTTATCCTATATAATAAAAGCTAATATGCAAATAGACTGAATGGCAGAACAACCAAACAACCAGTTGCTATGATATGTGCTGACCACCAGGGGGCACGTGTGGAACATAGCGGGCATCGGCAGCAGACGGCAGAGCACAGAACATGGCAGTCATCAGCCATGGCGGAATGGTGGAGCAGGTGAGCGGGGTGGGCCAGACCAAGGCAGGGTGCTGGTCACTGTCATCAGGGTGACCTTCTAGTGGTTACTAAAAATCTCTGCTCCCACACACCACAGTCCTGCCCAGTGCTCGCACCTGCTGCCCGAGCTGCCACTCGCACATGCTGCCAGCGGGTGTGAGTGGCGGCTGCCGGCCCCAATTCCCCTCAGGGCTTCTCCACCTCCCTCTGCTCTTGAGGAGCAATTGGGGCCGACAGCTGCCTCTTGTACCCGCTGCTGGTGATGGCCCCGCTCGCACCCGCTGCCACCACTGGAGCTGCCGCTCACACCCACTGCCAGCGCTGGCCCACTCGCACCCACAGCTGGCACGGGAGCCTCCCTCGCACCCACTGCCAGTGCCTGGCACTGGTCCCGATCGCTCAGCACCATCAGTGTGTGTGAGCGGGGCCAGTGCCATTAGCGTGTGGGAGCACCAGGGGCAGGAGTGGGGCTGCAGGCAATGGGACCAAAGGCTGCGGCAGGAGGGGCAGGGTGGGGGCACGGAGGATGGGCTTTGATCTGCCCCTGTACCCACTGCAGCCTCACAGCTCACAGTTCTTTTCAAGGTGCACAAATTCGTGAACTGGGCCCCTAGTAAGATATATAAGTTGCAAATATTTATTCCATTTTGTGGGTTGCCTTTTCACTCTATCAATAGTGTCTTTTGATAGGCAAACGTTTTTAATTTCAATGAAGTCTAATTTTCCTACATTTTCTTTAATTGGCTTTTGCTTCTTCTTTAAATATAGATGCTGACAGGAAAGACGGATTAGATGCAACTTTTTCCTCAGTTGGCTATTTTTTAGAGAATTATAAACTATGAAGTTACGTTGGAAGTTTGTTGTAAGTAGCACCATAACCTCCAGTCACACTGGCACAGATAACAGCCCCAAAGAAGCTTGAAAATTACTTCTGACGGTTGAAATCACTTTTGGGCAAGCCACAATGGAAGCTTCTCTTCACATATATTCTACCAGGACAGCACAGGGACCTGGGCCCAGGATCCCAAGGACACGAGATAAAAAATAAACACAGAACTGGCCCCACCCGGCCAGCCCTCACCAGGATCCCGGGGATACCAAATGGCCAAAAAAAAAAAAAAAAAACCACGGAAAAAGCTCAGCCCAAGAATGCAACTGTCCTTCCGCTCCCTGTGAAAAAAATGTCTTATCTCCATTTGCTTCTCCTACCCTGACATAGAAAATTCCACAAACCACTACTTTTTCTTTTTGTCTTCAAAAAGCCCACTTTGTCCCCTCTAGCTTATAAAAGAGCCAAGCAAAGCCAGCCCCTGAGACAGTTCAGGGGACCTTCCTTTCCTTCTTGCTGCCTCTCTTAATAAAAAGCTTAATAAAATCTGTCTGGAAATTTCTCCTGGGTTACCTCTTGATCTCTGTCTTGGGAAACCCACGTGCCCCACAGGCAGTAACAGTTCGGCAGGAAGTGTATCAATACATCAGCCTTCCTGGTGGCTAAGGCTGCCTCCGCATCATCAGTAGAGCCAACTCCAGGGACAGGCGAATCTCCTATGCGACCATGTATTCTGAATGTTGTGCCATGTTGGATGTGTACCAGTTCTGGTACATTCCACCTCATCAGGATTCCTCAGGATGCCTCCAAAGCCCGCAGTGTTGTCACTCTGCTCTCTCACCCAGCACAGCCACTCTCAACTGCATCCAGGCCAGAACCTCCGGACACCAATGTCCCCGTAGTGCTTGGGTCACACTCTTGGACCAGCGTTTGGCTCATGGGTTGAGGACAAGGGCAGAGGCTTGTGTGGCAGAGGAGGGCTGGCCCCGAGCAGCACCAGCATGGGAAGCAGAGGCAGGCGTGATTTCTGCAGCCTGCCTCCCGCCAGGCAGACAAGCACAGGGACAGGTCATGGGCCAGTGCAACTGGCACAGACCTGGTTGCTGGCCTCCACTGTCATTTCTGGTTTCAGTCATTTGAGGCTTCTCTCTCTTTTTTTTCTTAATCCATTCAGCTAAATGTCAATTTTGTTGATCTTTTTGAAGACCCAACTTTTAGTTTCATTGATTTTCTCTATTGTTTTTCTAGTCTAATTTCACATATACCTGTTCTAATGTGTATTATGTCCTCCTTTCTGCTAGCTTTGGGCTCATTTTGTTCTTTTTCTAGTTCTTGAAATTGTAATAGATAATGTTCTCCTTTGTTCCTTATAACCTTTTGATTTGTAGGCTTTTGATTTAAAGTCTATTTTGTCTGATAATAGTAGAGCCATTTCTGGTTGTTTTATTTCTGGTTACTATTTGCATGAAATTTCTTTTTCCATCCTCTCCCTTTCAATGTATTTGTGTTTCTGGATCTAACGCAAGTCTCATAGACAGCGTATAGTTGACCATGCTATTTTAATTATCTTATCAATCTTTGCTTTTGATTAGAGAATTTCATCTATTTACATTTAAAGTAATAATTGATCAGGAGAGACTTACTTCTGTCACTTTTTTATATGCTTTATAGCTTTTTTTTGTCCCTCATTTCCTATACTACTGTCTTCTTTTATGTTTAGTTGGTTTTCTGCAGGAAAACATTTTAATTCTATTCTCATTTCCTTTTGTGTATATATTACAGACATTTTCTCTGTGGTTGCCATGGGGATTACATTTAACACCCTAAAGTTATAACACTCTAAGTTGAATGTGTACCAGCTGAAGTTTAATAGCATATAACATTCTGCTTCTCTATGATGCTGTGCCCACCCCCTTTCGGTTACTTATGCTGCAAAAT
>NW_006293318.1:1540582-1540946 GCF_000327345.1 Myotis davidii
ATACTCATTTCTGTATTTGTGTCAGTCTTTTCTACTCTGTGAATCATATCTATATTCATAAAGGACATTACAGGAATAAAAGCTTGCATTTTATACATATATACACATATATATATATATACATATATGTATATATATAATAATTCTTTAAAGCAAACAAGATAAATTTGTTTCTTACAAGGTCAGAATGTGAAAGACAAATCACAAAAGGTGAAATTGGATTAAAAAATGAACAGATAAAAAGCTATTCAGCCTCACTAGTAATAAAGGACATTGAATTAAAATAATGAATGTCACTTTTCACCCATCAGGTTGACAATAACAAAAAAATTCTGATAATTGCTCTGGAAAATGTAGAGCAGCA
>NW_006293318.1:1549285-1557130 GCF_000327345.1 Myotis davidii
TTTCTGCAGGAAACATTTTAATTCTATTCTCATTTCCTTTTGTGTATATATTACAGACATTTTCTCTGTGGTTGCCATGGGGATTACATTTAACACCCTAAAGTTATAACACTCTAAGTTGAATGTGTACCAGCTGAAGTTTAATAGCATATAACATTCTGCTTCTCTATGATGCTGTGCCCACCCCCTTTCGGTTACTTATGCTGCAAAATGACGTCTTTATACACTATTTTGTCTAAAAACATATACCAATAATTGTCTTTATGTATTATTCTTTTAAATTATATAGAAAACAAATGCAGAGTTACAAACAAAAGTTACAATAATATTAGCTTTTATCATTATGTATTTCCCTTTACAGAGCTATTTTTCCATATGGCTTTGAGTTACTGTTTAGTCTTGGTATTTCAACTTGCAGTACTCCTTTTAGTATTTATTGCAGGACAGCTCTAGTAGTGATGAATACCCTCAGCTTTTGGTTATCTGGGAACATCTAAATTTCTCCCTCACTTACAAAAACCAGTTTCTCCAGATCTAGGATTTTTGATTGAATGATCTTCTTTTCAACACTTTGAATATGTCAGCCCACTGCCTTCTGGCCTCCAAAGTTACTGATGAGAAATCTGCTGATAATCTGCCTGAGGATATCCTGCATTTAAAGAGTTACTGCTCTCTTGCTGCTTTTAAGATTCTTTGTCCTAGACTTTCAACAGTTTCGTTATAATGTACCTCAGAGTAGGTCTCTTTCAGTTCATCCTACATGGAGTCCATTAAGCTTCTTGGATGTTTATAGTCATGTCTTTGCTGTCATGAATTTTACATGTAGTTTTCCAGGCCATTTAATAATATTTTATGTAAATATACCTCCAAGTAATAATACATATATGTATGTAATATTGAAACTAATATAAAAGTATCATACATAGCGTGCTTTTCTTCAACCTACTACTTTTACCCTATTATTTTAAGTCTATATGTATTAATATATTTTCCCTTATAATTTCTGTAAACTATTCCATCATATGAATTTATCACACATCATTTTTCATTCTATTTTGGTATTTAGGTTGTTATTTTGCTGTTAAAATATTGCTTTATTTACAACATTGAGTCCATGATTTCTTGTGTACAGGTACAAAGGTCTCATTAGAGTACTTTCAATCTTTATATATAATCTTGAACCATACTTAAAAATTAAAGCTGGCAAGAAAAAAACTGACTTTAGAATTAGCAGAAAATTTAGGAGAATATCTTTGGGAGGATTTAATTTAAAAAGACACACGAAAAACACACATATTAAAGGAAAAGAGACACCTGAATTTGACCATATTAAAACTAAAAATATTGTCCTCATAAAGGTCCATAAAGAAAATCAAAAGGCAAGCAATAAACTGGCAGATGATATTTATAATACATTTAAAATATAAAGTATTACTATATATATATATATACATATATATACATATATACATATACATATAAAATAAATAAGTAAGTACAAATGTTTAAAAAGACTTTCAGCCATGGAATTTGCAATTTGTGGAAATGTAAATTGATATCCCCTTTGACAAACAACTTGAATGTATAAGAAATTTGAAAATGTGCATATTCTATAACCACAATATTTAAAACAATGTGCTAGTTTAAAACCAGACAAACCAATCAATGAGAATTAATAAAAAGATCAGATATATATGCCTGTTTGTTAATATAAAAGTGGCATTCTGAGTAAGTGAAGAAAGATAAGTAAATATGCCCTGGCTGGAACACCCTAAAGTTATAACACTCTAACTGGAATGTGTACCAGCTGAAGTTTAATAGCATATAACACTCTGCTTCTATAATAGCATATAACATTCCTTCTAACAAGACATCTCCCTGCTGTACGTTCAAGTAGTCTGGGCAAGAGAAGTTACTACCAACAATCCATTGCAGAGTAAACTACTTGAGGGCTGACCTCACTCAATAGCATAGCATAACATTACAGTAGCTCTATCATAAGAAAAGGTCAACATCTAAGTATGACACAGACTATGGCTGAAGAGAGGCAGAGCCAGTGTTGACAATCGCAGCCTAAGGGAGTACTGGGGTCCCCCTGCTGATGAAAGACTCTGCTATGGAACAATCTCTCTACCAGGAATGGCAAATCACATCAGGCTTCACACCATGTAGGCGCAAGATGTGCTATGGAACTTTGGGTTTCTGAGGGTCAGTATTCCTTGCTACATTTATTGATTTCTCATAGCTTTCAATAGATGATCTGTCTCATGCTTTACGTCCTGTGCACTTTCAAGGCATGGAGTTAGTGTGGTTTTGTTAGGTTCTCTGTTGAGAAATTTTCTCAGGTGGAAGTTTGAGTCAAGAGAAGTATGACAACTCTATAAAAAGATGCCAGCCGTTTAGAATACCAGCATTTCCCACTCAGGCTAAAACCTTAACTTGACGGCTAAGATAAACAGAATGAAAGAGCGTAGTTGCAGTTCCCTTAGGTACATGCCCAAGGTTTAATTACATTAAGACCTAATATTTCTTATCAGTAGCAGCTTAAAACTGAAAGTGTCTGTCCTCCTTTATTATAATGAGGACAATAACATACTTTGCGGTGCTCACATCTTCAAGTCACTATGAAAGTGAAAATGCTTCCTTAGGACATCTTTTTTACCCACTGTCACACCCATCTCCCGCCTAGATAAGGTACCCCTCCTCTGGACTCCCACAGCACCTGCACATCCTTAATCATTGCAGTTTAAACATCTAATTTAATAAAGGAGAAACATGCAAATTGACCGCACCTCTGCTATGCCCCAAGCCACGCCCACCAGCCAATCAGAGTGACTATATGCAAATTAACCCAACCAAGATGGCAGCCAGCAGCCACGGAGCTGGAGCAAGCAGGAGGCTTGGTTGCCCCGGCGACAGAGGAAACCAAGCTTTCCTGCCCTGGCCGGCTGAGACCTCCGCTCAAGGCAACAAAGTTTCAATTATAGAAGATAAATAAATCCCAGATACCTGCTTCCAGCCAGCCTCCACTGGAAGCTTGGGTAGCGGGGGGCCATGGCCAGCCTGCAAACAGCTATCAGCCACTCGCCCAGGCTGGCCACACCCTGGTCGGGTGAGGGTCCCCACTGGGGGTCTTGGCCAGCCTGTAAACAGTCCTCAGGCCCTCACCCAGGCTGGCCAGGAGCCCCAGCAGGGCCTCCACCCGGATCCAGGACAACCTTTAGGGCAAACCAGCTGGCCCTCACCCATGCACCAGGCCTCTATCCTATATAATAAAAGGGTAATATGCAAATTGAACCTAACAGCAGAATGACTGGGAATGACTGCTCACTATGACACACACTGACCACCAGGGGGCAGACGCTCAATGCAGGAGCTGCCCCCTGGTTGTCAGTGCACTCCCACAGCCAATCTCCCATGGTCCCTCCCCCTGGCTGGCCAACCTCCTGAAGTCTCTCCCCCAGGCTGGCCAACCCCCTGTAGTCCCTCCCCCTGACCAGCCACCCATATCGGCCCCGATGAGGGTGGGGGGGCAGCCAGCCAACCTCCCGCGGTCCCCCCCCCAAACTGGCCAACCTCTCACGGTCCCTCCCCCTGATTGGCCAATGGGGTGGGGGCTGGACAGCCAACCTCTCGCAGCACCCCCGCCCCCCGAATAGGCTCCGATAGCTGGCCAGGCCAAGCGCCCCCCTCCATGCACGCAGGCCTCTAGTATAGTATTATTGTCAGCTTAATGTACTCTCGTACTAGAGACTAACCTCTTGCAGGGTTTTGTCTACTTTCTGGCTCTACCCTCTGGACTTAGGATAGTGCCTGGCATAGTATTTATCCATTAAAGAGTTACTGACTGCCAATTAGTTAGTACAGTCGGCACTTATAATCTTACATATGGCTATTTGTGCTACTGTCTACTTAAAGGACAGAGACCATGCTGATAAAGTTACATGGTACAGAAACCAGGCAAGGAGCTGTGCTCATTTTGTTTGTTTGTTTCTATCTGTTTGGTGCCTAGAACAGGGGGAAATCAATGAGGTTCAGTGGAAGAGAGGATGAGAGAGAGGAAAGAAATAGAAGGGATCCAAAGGTAACTTCTGCACTGATTCTGCCAAATACAGGCACTGACCACATTCAGTTGAGATTCAAGCAGCTGAATAAGTGCTAATGACCCCGTTCATGAAGCTCTCTCTCCTGGAAAGCTATTTGTCTTTCCTCTCAGTGGCTGTTTCTCTCTAAGCCATTTTTCAGTGTCCACGGTGGTCATAATAGCAATTGGTCAGCCCCCCAAACCTTTACCAAACAAGGAGAATAAAGGCTGAGGAAATTCATTTAGTAAACCCTAGAAGTTTAACACATTACAGTTAGAAGCCAGTCTGACCCTGCAGTCTTCTATCATCGTTGTTTAGACGGGGGGGAAATATATATATATATATTCTTTAACGCAGTATATTTCTCCCTAGGAGAGTTCAATACAATGTTTTTCTTCCAAGGAACTGCAAGCATTTTTAAAGCTGTTTTGCCTCTCAATATTCCTCACATTCACAAAGAAAATTATTCCATGTATGAAACTGTGAAACATGCAATGTATTTTAAAATGTTAATGGTAACATGTTAATGCTTATAATGAAATTCGTTGCTAATTCAAGAACAAATTATATAATGGTCCCTGCTTCTACTTGTCTTTTAAGCACTTTAGAGCTTTCAAATTTCTTTCCTTAGTGCTTGGAATAATCTAGGAGGAGAGTACAAAATAAATTAATAATATGTATACTTATAGATTGTATCTGTAGAACACAGTTTATAAATCACTATTAACTATATTTGTCATTTATTATAATACTTTTTAGTTAAGTGTTACTCCCAACATAGAGGTAAGAAAAATGAGATTTAGACGGCTGAAGAATTTTCTGGGGTCTTATAACCAGGATATGACAAATGTCGCGCTTAAACTAAAGCTTCTGAGTCCTAATCAGTGTCATGCCACTCTCTATGGAAAGTCATGGGTGTTTTTATGGCTCTAAGAATATCTCTTACTTGAGGACATAGCAATGTTACAGGTTGAATTTGTGTCCTCCCCAAAGATGATAAAGTCCTATCTCCCAGGACCTGTGACTATGGAATTATGGTCTTTATTGAGGTGATGATCAAGTTAAGATGAGGTTATTAGGATGGGCCCCAATCCTAATAGAAAGGGAAAATTTGGAGAGAGATGTTTGCAGAAGGAAAATGATGTGAAGACACAGGGAAATGCCATCTACCAGTTAAGGGATGCCTGAGGCTATAAGATGCTAGGAGAGGGGCATGGAACAGATTCTCCCCCAACAACCTTCAGGAGTTACAAATCCTGCTGATGCCTTGATTTTGGAGTTCAAGCATCTAGAACTGTGAGGAATCAATTTTTTGTTGTTTAAGACACCCAGTTATTATTACTTTGTTAAGGCAGCCCTAAAAAATAAAATACAATCAGTGACAGCCTTTGACTAGTCTGTCGTCTATTTGTAACCTTGAAATCAGAGCAACTAGGGATAAAAATAAAGTATACTACTATACTATACTATACTATACTATACTGCTCCTTATAGGGATGTAGAACACAATTAAGGAAGCTCTTTTACTTCATTGAGCCTCCTCCTGTGCAGGTATTGAAGCCAATTCTGAGCAAGACAAAAAGTTTATTAGGAAGCTGATCACCATCAACAAAATTAAATGTATTGCTATAGGCTTGCATGACAAAGAAGTCTGAATGCTAGCATACCCCATTCACCAGGATGTATACTTTAATTAGTTCATATCTTGCCTCAAAACTTCCACATCATTCTAGAAATACACACCCCACACAGAGGCACATAACTTTTGTCAATCTTCTCCCCCAGAAAGTGGATGATACCACTGGATGAAATTCTGTTTCAAAATGTAACATATACCAAAATCTTGATAGTGCTGTCTACCTATTTTCAATTTAGTCTTTGCTCTTAAAAATCCAGTCCCTATCCCACTCACCCTTAGATAAGGTTCCCCACCTATGTCAGGTTCATCATCTAATAGCAACCAGTCATTTAGAGGTTCTTATCGTTACTACAAAGATGCATAATTCATGTATATCCTCCAATAACCATAAGAGATAGGTTTACCACTACCCAAATTTTACATAGAAACTTGAAAAAGTTGGTAAAGATTTGCCTCTCACCTTCTCTAATTTATTGTTTTCATTGCCCCAATTATAACACACTCCAGGATGTCAAACAAATTAATGATTTAGATATTGGTATTGGTGTTGAAAACATGAATGACTCGAATGATTTGATTTTCAAAAATTCTCTTGTAAGTCAAGGAGTTTCCAATTCTTTCCCTTCAACTAGATTGACTGAAGAACTTATTAGTTGACAGCTGTTCATAAAGTGTGGTTTTAATGATTAATCATTATGTGATTTTTGTCATGTCTCTCAAAAGGATTTCAAAGTGAGTGACATTGCTATAACAAAACTCCTTCCACCTCTATTTACTTTTTAGTAAATAGTATTTCTCAGACATGAAGTAGAAATAGAATTGATGTTGATCTTTATCTCATTTAGCAATAACATAAATACACAAACTAATTGGAAAAAACAAGGTCCCATCTATCCCACTGAAAGATGTTCCCCAAAATATAATCACCCTGATCAAGAGATGAAAGAGCTAGACTAGCTCTCTTTCACTGGCAGGAATATTTTGGGTGCCTCAAGTGATCTTCAGACTTCGAAATCAACATGAAAGTCCTGAATTGAGAATATTACATCATTCCAGCAACTGCACAGAGAACAGTCATTTTAACCAATAAGAGAAACATTTGATCGAATTTGAATAAGTGGCAGCCTCTGAGATCAAACTGGTTATTTCCTCCTACTTAAAGAAGGTCTACATAGGTCAACACTGATCATTATTTCTGTCCCATTAAAGTTCAACAGGCAAAGGTTCAATAGGAAGAGGTTGGTAGAGAGTTACTTGATGCACCATTTAAAAGTTTTCATAACCTCCATTAAAACTCTCCACTCAAATATATCAGTTCAGTGATACACCATAATTTCCTATTCTAGCAACTGTATCAAGAATGTAAATTGGGGGAAATAATTTGGTTTGGTATCTTAATAATGGGCCAAATTATAGGTTGCTATAAGAATTAAATTACATAAGACATGGTATATAAAGTATCTACTATTTAACTTTTTGGAGAATGAAAGTATAAAGACCTAAATTTTTTAACTCAACAAGTAGTAGATAAAACACAGATATTTCTTCATTTATAAGATCACTTTGATAATTTTAAAAGTAAAACTTGACTTAGAAATTATGTACATAATTTAATATTGCTATATATATATATAAATAACTGTCCACTTAAATATATCAGTTCAGTGATACACCATAAAGACCACTTAGCTTTTAACAGGTGGTAATATTTTGTTTTGACAAATAGGAGATTTTTTTTTCTTTTAAGTAAAATCAACTTTATTGATATGTAATTCATGGACAATAAATTGCACACATTTTAAGGGTACAGATCAATGAGTTTTGACAAATGTGTACAACCATGGAACCACCACTGCAATCAAGATAGAATATTTTCATCATCCCCAAAACTTCCTTGTGCCTCTTACCTGTCAACTTCCATCTCTGACCCCCTGACCCAGGCAACTGCCTATCTGCATTCTCCCATTATAGGTTATATTATTAATTTCTAGAGTTTACTATAAATGCAATAATGAAGCATGTATTCTTTTATGTCAGTTTCCTTACTCAGTACTACATTTTTGCAGATATCAATAGTTCATTTGTTTTAAATAATTTTTATTAAAGTTTTTAGAGAGAGGG
>NW_006293318.1:1557152-1562614 GCF_000327345.1 Myotis davidii
GCATGCTCCCCAACTGAGAATTGAACCTGCCAACCTTTAATGCACCAGACAACTGCTCCAACCAACTGAGCCACACTGGCCAGGGAAATAGTTCATTTGTTTTAATTGCTGAGTAGTACTTTATTATATGAATTATGATAATCCTTTATTTTCTTTTTAAAATATTTTCTGGTTTTATTGAGAAATAATTAAAAAATAAAAGTTGTAGTGTTAACTATAGTTATCATATGTACATTACATCCCTAGTATTTATTTCTCTTATAATTGGAAGGTGGTACCTTTTGAGCACCTAAGACTTAATTTAATAGCAGATCAAGTAGAATCTTGGTTTGCTCCCTCACTAAAATGCTTCTATCTCTGGTGTGAGAGCTGCATTGATACTAGAACAATCTATAACTGCAAAAAAACTTGGAGAAAAGGCCCTATTTAAATTTTCCCTTTTGACTTAAGTGGAGAGATGCCCCTTAAGTAATCCTAATATACAAAGATCTGAAGGCAGTGTAATTCCATTCTTTGACTAACAAACATTTGTTAAGCGCTTTAAATGTATCTGAAACTATGACTATAAAGCCAAAGAGAAAATTAACCTTCACTTACTCTTGAGTAAGTATGAAAAGTCATCATAATTTGATGTGAAATATGCATGTATGGCACATAAGATAATGAAAAGAAATGAGTAGGATCACAGAAAGATGATTTTAGAGGTAATAGTTATAAGATGTCCTGGATTTTTTCAAAGGCCAGGAGAGAGACCATGTCTGTTATGTTCGCTACTGGGTTGGCACACTGTTGGCACTCAATGATTATTTGGGAGGGAAGGGTTTGTTTTTTATCTTTATTGTTGAAAGTACTACAGGTGTACACTCTTTTTCTCCCCATTGACCCCCTCCTCACCCCACCCACGCATTCGCCACACTTGTCTGTGTCCATGGGCTATGCATATAAATTCCCCATTTAATCTCCTCCCCTCACTCATCCTTCCCCACCTTCCCTCTGAAATTCATCAGTCTGTTCATAGTTCTTTGTCTCTGGATCAATTTTGTTCATTAGTTTATTTTGTTCATTAGATTCCACATATGAGTGGGATTATGGGACACTTTTCTCTGGTTTATTTTGCTTAGCATAATATTTTCCAGGTCCATCCATGCTGTTGCAAATGGTAAGTTCCTTCTTTACCTCTATGTAGTATTCCATGGTGTAAATGTACAGTTATTTTATTCATTAATCTGCTGATGGGCACTTGGGCTGTTTCCAAATCTTAGCTACTGTAAATTGCACTGCTATGAGCATGGGGCTGCATATTTATCTTTCTGATTGATGTTTCAGGTTTCTTAGACAATCCTAGAAGTGGGATCACTAGGTCAAATTGGAGTTTCATTTTTAATTCTTTGAGGAAACTCCATTCTAGTTTTCCACAGTGGCTGCATGATTATTTGTTATCCAGAAATCATTTATTAAATATTATGTCCGTGAATTAATAAGTGAATGTACGAAAAAGTCTATATCCTTATATCTTAATATGTATGTTGGTGACTTCAAATAAGCTGCAAAAGTGTTTGGGTTGCTTTTGTGCAGAACTATCTATAATTAAGTTTTACCATGAAGGCAAGATAGAGAGCCTACCCTCTGGATTCAAACAGAACAAACTCCTCTCTCACTGGAAAATTCTTATTACTACTTGCACGTTCCAGTCTTCACTTCTCTGACTTAAATACGCCTAATACTATCTATCAAACACAACCTGGCTGGGTAAGATCTTTTCTTGTCATGGTTTTCCAAGGATGGTTCCCTTTCTTTCACTCTGTTGTTAGGAAGAAAAAACACCCATATTCTGGTTTAAATACAGTTCTTCATGTTGTGACCCAACCATAAAATTATTTTCGTTGCTACTTCATAACTGTAATGTTGCTACTGTTATGAATCGTAATGTAAATATCTGATATGCAGGATGGTCTTAGGCGACCCCTGTGAAAGGGTTGTTCTACTGCCAAAGGGGTCGCGACCCACAGGTTGAGAACTGCTACCCTAGATGCTATAGAATTCCTCTCTTTCTGGCATTGAGATAACCTCTGAGACTTTTGTAAATAGCACAGCTAAAGCACTACAACTTCCTATTCTCACTAACAATGGAGAGCAGAACAAGTAATAGAGGGAGATACTATAGAGTTCTGAAAGGTAATGACTTTGGTATTAATGCATATGAATTATGGATTGCTGCGTGCTTTTCTAATATTCTAGGTAGGCATGGTCACCACTGGAGACTGTCATGAGTTATCCTCCATGCCATCATATCTTCTGAAATTCAAGAGATTGCCATAGGCTCATTGAAGCCAGTCAAGTCTTGTAAACTATGTTTGCATGGTATTCTCCATTTACCTCTCTTTTGTTGTTCCCAAACTTTCAGATAAGTCTTACATAAATAATGTAGACATCGCAACTTCAGCCTAAATATTCATAGAAGGTCAGATTCTCTCTTACACAAGAAAGTTCAAAAGAAAACAATACTGTTCACCTGTGACATCATCAAGAAATTCACAAGAAACACCTTACAGATAGGAAGCAACTCAGCCCTTCAAGTGAACCTGGGATACAGCTCTGGGCAGATGGTAAGCACAGGTTTTTAAAGCACTTATTTTAAAAACTCATCTTTTGCACACCAACAAGTAAAAACACATTTAAAAGAAAAAACAACACTAAGTTCATTCTCAACATACTCAATGCTCAAGCTGGACACGGATTACTTTTTCCATTTTGTCAGTCAAATTTATATAGAATTTTGAAGTATTTCAAATGAATTAGGGAACAGCCTGCTCAGAAAATATATGCGAGTATCAAGAGAGGTTGTTCCTGCATCAGACCTGATGACCAGTTTCCAGATACTTCACAGTGAATAAAATGGAGAGGGCCTGTAATCAATTTATGAGTAAATAATTGCAGAGATCTTGTTCCTGGATTGGAATACTCAACATAGTAAATACATCAGTTGTCCTCAAACTGTCCTAGAACTTGAGAACAAGATTCTTAACAAAATCCCAGCAAGATTTTTGTAGACACAGACAAAATTGATATAGGAAGGGTAAAGCCTTACAATCGCCAAATCATGTTTTGGGAAAAAATAATAATGCAAAAGGAATTGTCTTTCTGATGTTAAAGCTTACTAGTTAACCTGTAGTCAGGACTTTGTGGTACTGGAGGAGAGATAGACACATTGATCAACTGATGAAAACAGAAAGCCCAGACATGTCCATGGAAATATGCCTACTTGATTTTTGACAAAAGTGCAAAAGTAATTCAGTGGAGGACAAATGGTACAGAAAACTTGGATGTTCATACAAAAAAGTTAACCTTGACCATCAACCTAAAATCACATATAATAATCAATTAAAAATACATCACCAACTTAAGTACAACATGTAAAACTATAAAAATTTTAGAAAAAATGGAGAAAATCTTCAGAACCAGGACTACGTAAAGAGTCCTTTTACTTGACACCAAAAGCATGATCTGTAAAAGGAAAATGACAAATTGGACCCCATCAAAAGTAAAAATTTATTCTTTGTGAAAGATATTGAGATGTTGACTAGATAAGTTACAGAATGAAAGGATATATATGCAAACCACATATCTAAAAAGTATGTAGAATATGTAAAGAAATATCAAACTCAATATTGGTCAAAATAAACAATTAGAAAATATCTAATAAGAAACATGGCAAAAGACAAAAACAGATTTTCTGAATAGTTTATACAAATGGCAAATAAGTACATGAAAAGACATTCAACATCCTTAGGTACTAAGGAAGTACAAATTAAAACTACAATAACTTAATTACACTCATATCAGAATGACTAAACCAACAAAATGATACCACCAAAGGCTGGTGGAGATTGAGGAAAAACTGGATCACTCAAACGTTGCTGATGGGCACACGAAATATTCATTCTAATGAATTACTGATACATCCAATAACTTGAATGAACTTCAAGGTATTATACTGAGGTTTATTTAAAAAAACTCAGATCCCAAGAATTACAAACTATGTGCTTCTCTTTGCATTACATTTTTGAAATGACAAAATTATAGAAATGGAGGATATATTAGTGGGCATGGTTTCAGGATGGGGAAATGAGCCAGGTATAAAGATATAAAACCATATGGAGCCTTATGGTAGTTACTCAAAGTTACACATGTAAAAAAATTGCATAGAATTACATTCAGAGAGAGGAGAGAGACAGAGAGAGAGAGAGGTGAGTACCTGCATAGCTGGAAAAATATGAATAAACTTTATGGCTTGTATCAATGCCAATTTTCTGGATTTGATATTATACTGTAGTTATGAAAGATGTGAACATTGTGGAAGGCTAGTTGGAGGGTGCATAAAACATCCTATAAGTTAATTAGCAATTTCCTATAAATTTATAATTATTTCAAAATACAAAGTTTAAAAAAAACTAAATAAATAAATGGAGAGGGCATCCCCTTTTACCCCCATGCTGATTAATATTCAAATTTAAATAACTCCAGCCTTGAAAAGACATATCTCACCATGAGGATACAAAGCAGAGTCTGGAGATATAGTGAATTTGCAAAAGCATACCTCTCCTCCATGTATGGGAGACTCTTTTGTATATGCATACACTGCTTCTGAGGCTAGGGTAAACCAATAATTTTAGCTGTATGTTATTCTCTAATAAAAATTCACACATATATTGAAGGAGAGCATGAATTATTTTTAAAAGAATTTCAGCTATATTAAACCTCAGAGGGAAGGTAGGGGAGGGTGGGAGGGATAAACAAAGGACTTGTATGCATGTGATAAGCCTAATAAATGAACACAGACACCAGGGGGGTGAGGGCATGAGTGTGTGTGTATGTGTGTGTTGGAGGGGGGAAGAGTCAATGGGGTGATAAGGAAACATATGTGATACCTAAATCAATAAAGAAAAAAAAATTAAACAAAAAAAAGAAAAGAAATTTTAAAAAAATTTATTAAAATGGTAAAAATGTGCTTGAGATAGCTAGCTCTTAAGTAACTAGAGGCCCAGTGCACAGATTTGTCCACCAGTGGGGGTCCCTCGGCCTGGCCTGTGGGGATTGGGCCAAAACTGGCTCTCTGACATCTCCTGAGGGATACCGGATTGTGAGAGGGTAGTTCTTAGGTGACACACCCTGGAATCAGGCTCCCACCTCTCTTGTTCTGGGTGCATCACCCAAGAACCACAGCTGCCAAGTCACTGCAACTCAGCAGCTCCTGTGTTGAGTGTCTGCCCCCTGGTGGTCAGTGCGCATCATAGCGACCAGTCAGAGCATCTGCACCCTGTGGTCAGTGCATGTCATAGCTACCAGACAGTCGGCCAGTTGTCCAGTCGTCTGATTGTAACAGTTGCTTAGGCATATATAAAGCTTCAATACCTGCTTGCAACGCTATGTATATTTCTTCCTTCACTGTCTTTAAAATAGGG
>NW_006293318.1:1563441-1567149 GCF_000327345.1 Myotis davidii
AACATCACTGGCTTCCTCCGTCACTGAAGCAAGCAAGCCTCCTGTTCGCTTCAAGCTGCCTGGCTGCCGGCCGCCATCTTGGTTCACAGTTAATTTGCATATCTCCCTGATTAGCCAATGGGAAGGGTAGCGGAGGTACAGCTAATTACCATGTTTCTCTATTATTAGATAGTATTGCCAAACATTTCTTAACTTACAATGAAAGCTGGGCCATAAGAGGAAAACAAAAAGTGGACACTGTGTGACACATGTTTAAATAAAGAATACATTTGAGCATGTGTTTTTGTTGCAACAGCCTAGATGGCAGACTCTGGGAAGCCAAATGTAAGACTCAGGTAAGGAGACCATGTGGTTATACTATAGAGAGGCCCAACTGTCTCAATGATGAAGTCAAGCTTTAAATAGTTATCTTAGAAAAGATGAAAAGTAAAAGTTAATGCTATGATCACAAATTAATGAAAGGCAAAACAACGAATTAAGATGTCCAACAAAACCAAGAGTTGATTACTTGGAAAAAATAAATTACCAGAAATAGACAAATTTCTGAAGAATATGAATATCAATAGCCCACTAATTAATCTATAGACTCAACTCATTCTAATTAAAATCCTGACAAGAACCTTCCCAGAAGTTGACAAGCCTACTATGAAATTTATATGGAACAGAAAAGTGTCAAGAATTCCCAACAAATTCCTGCAGAATGTGGTGTGGAACTTACTATCAAATGAGATCTGAAGAAAAGAGGAAAGGAGAAGAGAGGAGATCACATATGTGTGCATATGTATTCTGTCCACTGTAAACTGTATTTCACACTGAGTTGTGATAAAAAATAAAAATGTGAAAACCCCAGTCAGAAGAAACTTTTGAACATGTGGAAAAATATGTTCAAGAATGTCCATAGCAACACCAGTGGAATAACAACACAAAAAGCTTTAAACAACCCACATGCTCACCAATAAGAAACTTATTCCAGTGGAATATTAATCAGCAGAATAAAAATGAACCATAATTACATATTATCAACATGAATGAATTTCATACATTTTAATGGGGGTAAAAACAAGCTGAAGAAGAATACTTACATTGCAATTGCATTTATATACAGTATTGAAACCAATAAAACTAAATGTATCACTTATACATGCAACTTTATAGTAAAACTACAGAGAAAAAAAATGTAATGTCAATCCCATGGGAGAGGTGGAGAGGAAGTAAAATGAAAATACCAAAGGGAATGTTACATAAAGGGCTTCAAAAATATTAGTAATTTAGCCCTGGCAAGGTGGCTAAGTAGGTGCAAATATTGTCCCATACACCAAAAGGTCACAGGCTTGATTCTTATTCAGGGTGCATACAGGAGGCCACCGATCCATGTTTCTCTCTCACACTGATGTTTCTCTCCCCTCCTCCCTAAAATAAAATAAAAAAAAACACATATCATTGGGTGAGGATTTAAAAAAATAGCATCTATTTTTACACTGGGTGTTAGGTATAGGCTGGGTTGATACTCAAAATATGTAATAATCCAAACTGACTCCCAACAAATCTAAAAAGACAACTGCTAGAATAATTTATAAGAGTCCAAACTGTGGCTTCTTGCCAGGCAGTATGTCTTAGAGATGGATCTTAAGAGATGTGCAGGTCCAAGCAGCTCGGGCAGTGGGGTTCGGGGTTCTTGGAGGTTCAGATCAGCAGTTACCTACCAGACTTTATGTCTATATTTTAACAATCAGTACAGCCATACTAGTGCCTACCTTCTGAATAATAAATAGCCCTGGGTATATGAGTGTCTTTTATGCTTTATAACATATAGTATACATTGTATTTTTGTATATATACACAACACTCCCAAATCCTATATAATAAAGAGCTAATATGCTAATTAGACTGGATGGCAGAACGACCTTCTGGAATGACCAATGGGGGGTGGGGTGTAAGGGAGGTGGTGAGCAGGGCCACAGGGACATGAGGCAGTCTGGGCTGCAATGGCTGAAGCAGCCATGGCTGCAAGAGCCTACTCGTGCACGATTTTTGTACATCGGGCCTCTATCAGTAATATAATGCAAGCCACAAATATGAGCCACATATATAATTTAAAATGTTCTGTTAACTACATTATAAAAAGGGAAACAGAGGAAACTAATTTTATAACATTTTGTTTAACTCAATATTTCCAAAATATCATTTCAACAGGTAATCGGTATCTAAATTGTTAATGAAATATTTGATCTATTTTTGCACTAAATCTTCAAATCCAGTATGTAGTTTACACATATGGCACCTCAAAGCTGAACTAGCCCCATTTCAAGTACTTAATGTGTCTAGTGACTAAGGTTTTGAACACAGGTACAGAAAATCTCACACATTTAAATAATAGAATAATAGGAATTTTTATGGAAAGATCTCTCAGATATATTATTTAGTGCAAAAAAGATGTAAAACTACATAAAGACAACATAAGCCAATGTATGCCTCTAAGAACTTTAATTTTTTAAAGTGTATACATGTAATATATATATATATAGCAGCCCTTGGGGGATGTCGTCCAGCCAGCTTAGTCCCGCTCCCTAGTGCTGTCAGGCATCCTTAGTGCTGCCACTAAGAGAGGCTCCTGCCACCACTGCCACTGTGCTCACAGCTGTCAGCTGGATTTGTGGCTGAATGGTGCTCCCCCTATGGGAGCACACTGATCCCCAGGGGACAGCTCCTGCATTTAGTGTCTGCCCCCTGGTGGTCAGTGTGCATCATAGCGACCAGTCATTCCTGGTTATTCTGCCTTTAGGGTCAATTTGCATATTACCCTTTTATTATATACTAGAGGCCCGGTGCATAAAAATTTGTGCACTGGTGGCGGGGGTATACCTCAGCCCCACTTGTGCCCTCTCACAGTCTGGGACCCCTCGGGAGATAACGACCCGCTGGCTTAGGCCCGCTCCCGGGTGGCAGAGGGCAGGCCCAATCCCTAGGTGCCTGCTCCACAGCCCCTGGTCGGGCTCAGAGCAGGGCTGATTGAGGAGTTGGGGCACCACCCCTCGTCATGCACAGAGCAGGGCGGATCAGGGTGCAATGCCACCCTCAGGAACGCTCAGGATCGGGCTGATTGGGGGGTTGGGGCACACCCCACTGTCACAGTCAGGTCAGGGCCGATGGGGAGGTTGTGGCTCCACCCCATCACACATAGAGCAGGGCCCATGGGGGGGTTGGGGCGCCTTCCCCTGTCACGAACAGAGCAGGGCGGATAGGGAGGGTGTGGCCCCGCCCCCTGTCACACACAGAGCAGGGCCCATCTGGGGGGTTGGGGAGCTCCCCCCGTCATGCACAGAGCAGGGCGGATCAGGTTGCAATGCCACCCTCAGTAACGCTCAGGATCGGGCTGATTGGGGGGTTGGGGCACACCCCACTGTCACATTCAGGTCAGGGCCGATGGGGAGGTTGTGGCTCCACCCCATCCTCCAGGGGCAAGGAGGCCTTATGGCTCTGCTGATCCCAGTGCCAAGAGGCCTCGCTGTTCCACTAATCCCAGGTTTGGGAGGCCTCGTGGCTCCACTGATCCCAGGCCAGGAGGCCTCGCAGCTCCACTGATCCCGGTGCTGGGAGGCTCCGCTGATCTCAGGTCGAGAGGCCTCACGGCTCCACTGATCAAGATGCCCGGAGGCCTCATGGCTCCGCTGATCCTGGTGGCAGGAGGCCTCGCGGCTCCGCTGATCC
>NW_006293318.1:1567982-1569767 GCF_000327345.1 Myotis davidii
GAAGGGAGAGAGATAGAGAGTTAGAAACATCGATGAGAGAGAAACATCGATCAGCTGCCTCCTGCACATCTCCTACTGGGGATGTGCCCACAACCCAGGTACATGCCCCTGACCGGAATCGAACCCGGGACCCTTCAGTCCGCAGGCCGACGCTCCATCCACTGAGCCAAACCGGTTTTGGCCTATATATCAATTTTTAAGTATACAGAGACAGTTAATCAATGAGGCATGTAACAATGGAAAAATATTGTGAAATGACAATAGTTAATCCTAGAGAAACTACACTCATATTTCCTACCAAGATGCCAACACTACTGATTCTATCACTGTGACTATTGGCCCTTCTCTGCCTATTTTGACAGACAGGCATCCCAGACAGGCCATCATCATCACTTGCCATATGAACTTCCTACTTTTGTCAACATTGCAAATCCTGCTCTGACTGAAGCTGGAAGTGAGTTTAGGGAAGTAGGTAAACCAAGAAGGAAGCATGCCTAAAACCTTGTATGGCTTGTGGCTTTACTTTAAGTCAAATGCACTGGAACATATGAGATGCCCTAGATATACCACTAATTTAGTTGTCCTTCTAAAAACGGAAGTGAACTTATATCTGACTTAATTTTTTCCTAACACATTTATGTTTGTCATTATCACTTCCTTTTAAGTAAATCTGTGACAACTCATATGAAGAATTTTATTACTGTTTTTCCTAGGTGTCCCCTCAGCATTACTGAATACTATTCCAGAGACTTCTTTTTGTTTTTCTTGGAAAATCAGAAATACGTAGTTCCATCTTTCCTTCTGACCCCATTTTTGTTTTTCATATATCTTTAGGGCCTACAGCATTGTTCAGGAATCTCTCCTCAAAGTCATAGCAGTGTTCTTAGATCAATATTGATCTATGGTTGAACCTTTTTAAGGTGGTTCTATTCTATCTACTCCCCTTCTTTAATAATGCTAGTTATGTAATCTTTAATCTGTAGTGCATTTTTAATGGAGAAGGAGGCAGAGAGAGATTTACAATGTGAACAACAAGGCCTCTATATCATCATATGTTGATACTACACTACTAGCCTCAAGCAGTAAGATATTAATAATCCTTAAAATGAAAGTCATCCTCAGCCTTATAACCTTAGTCTTGTTCTTCAAAGTTGCTACTGCTAAGCCTAACAACTTCCAGCCCATGTGGTCAAGAGGTGAGCAGAACTGCACCTGGCCATGAGGGGGCAGCAGAAGCTTGGAGCAAAATAGTCAAGTCATCTATTGTGACTGTGACCAAGGGAAAATGAGTCAGAACCTCCTGATTTCACTGGCCATGAGTCCACAGAAAAACTGGGAGTGCACCAAGGATGGCCTGAGGAGGCCATCAGTAATTCCATTAACTTATTCAATACTTTATGAATAAACTAAAAAATTAACTTCACCTTTTCATTTATGTATTTGTGTGTGTGAAACCTCACCCAAGGATACTTTTTCCATTGATTTTTTTTTTTTTAAGAGAGAGAGTAGAAGGGAGGGAGAGAGACAGAGAGAAATATCAATGTTAGAGAGACACATCAATTGGTTGCCTCCCACATGCACTCAGACCTGGGGCCAGGAATCAAGTCTGCAACCCAGGTATGTGCCCTTGATGGGAATCAAACCCTGGGAACCTTCAGTCTGCAGGCTGAGCTAAACTGGCGAGGGTACATTTAGCTATTTTAAAGTTATCGTGGTGGTAATTTTACTGATCATAACATTTTAGAGCTCCTCATTGATATCTTTTTTTTTTTTTTTTTTTATGGT
>NW_006293318.1:1570093-1572625 GCF_000327345.1 Myotis davidii
TTGCAAATAACAGGACAAACAATGGGTTAATATCCAAGATATATAAAGAGCTCATAAAACTCAACATCAAGCAAGCAAACAATCCAATGAAAATATGCACAGAGGACCTGAACAGACACTTCTCCCAAGAAGACATTCAAATGGCCAACATAAATATAAAAAGATGCTCAACTTCACTAGCTATTAGAGAAATGCAAATCAAAAACTACAATGAGATACCACCTCACACCTGTTAGTGTCCATTACCAACAAGACAAGTAATAACAAATGTTGGAGAGGTTGTGAAGAAAAAGAACCTTCAGTCACCGCTGGTGGGAATATTAACTGATCTAGACAACTATGGAAAACAGTATGGAGGTTCCTCATAAAATTAAGAATAGAGTTATCATATGATCCAGCAATCCCTCTTCTGGGTATCTACCCCAAAAAATTGAAAACATTATTCGCAAAGATATATGTACCCACTATGCTCACTGAAGCAATATCACAGTGGCCAAGTCAAGGAAACAGCCAGCGTCTTTCAAAGATAATTGGGTAAAAAAGATGTGGTACTTATATAAAATGGAATACTACTCATCCATAAAAAAAGATGAAATAATGCCATTTGTGACAACATGGGTGGATCTTGAGAATATCATGCTAAGCGGAAAAAAGTCAGACAGAAAAAATCAAGAACCATATGATTTCACTTGTACATTGGCTATAAACTGAAAGCAACAAATGAACAAACAAGACACATACAAAGAAACTCATGGACACAGCAACCAGAGGTTACCAGAGGGAAGTGGGAGAAGGGGCTGTTAAAATTAAAGGGAGTCAGGAGAGTGGCTGTTATCGGAAGCTTATACATCCAGGGACCCTGCAACCATGGCAACACCTAGGAACCCAGGAACACCGGATCTCAAGCAGCGCGAATACTTGGACTTAGACAAGCCCTGCTCCTCCTCACGGAAAGATCAGATTTTGCCTAGATAAAGCTGAGGTTTGTAATCCAGGTTGGAGAGAGGAACGCACATGGGGGAAGTCTGTGCCCCACAAAGTCCGCAGCCATTGGGGCCAGCATGATCCGTGAGTGTGGAAGGGATCTGCAAGGTTGCTGGCAGAAGAGAACTCTAAAAATCAGCCCATAGCTGGACTGGGTGCAAAAAGGCAGCCTCGGATTTTGCAAGTGTGCTGGCTGCTTAGTGCCAGGAGAGAGAGTACATGCAGAAGAGATGTTTGAAGAATTGTGCACAGAGCTGGACGGTGGAGGTTGTGAGCTCGCGCACTTACTCTGGCTCTTTTTTTCTCTTTAAATCCTTGCTTTTGATTACTAACCCCAATACGTAGGATCGCCCAATTGGGGACACTCACAGAGACTGCACAGGAAAGTTGTATTTGTGGAACCAGTTCTGGGGCAGTTGATTCTCCCAAACCAGTATTAAGTGCAATAGGGAAAACAAAACCTAAATACTGGCTAGAGAGAACTTACAGCCCTGGAAGTCAATCCAGAAACACTGCCACCCAGGTGCTGAGTCACAAATTGACTCTTCTGTAAATACAAATAAAGGCAATCTGAAAACAAAGAAATACTGCCTGCTTTAAAATCAGGACTGTAGTTTACAACACAGAGGAGCAGTATATCGCAGGGAACTTCAATACTCTCCTTAACACCTGACAAGGAAAAGGCATGCCAAACAGAAGAGTAGAGGAAGTGAATGACCTTCACTACTGCATTTTTATTTATTTTTTTCACCTTTTACTTAAGAAACTAATTTTTTTTCTTTTTTCCTCACTTGATTTTACCTTTTTAATTATTATATTTTTATTTTTAATTAGTATTACTACTACTGTAACCTTTTTTTAAAAGTGTCTTTATTTTATTTTGGGATTGATGTTCTGCATTCTATTTTCATTTGTCCTTTAGCACCTTTTTACACTATCTCAACTTTACCTTTATGCCAACACTCAATCCCTCACTTTTCCCCTTTTGTTGTCCTGTTCTCTTATTCTATTCATGCATTATATTTTCCCTATTCCTTCTTTATACCACCAGTTAAAAAATAATACTACTTATAAATCTAATTTCTAATCCCCTGCTCCAAGTCCACACACACCTCTCTTCTCCTTCTTTACTATCAACATTTTTTTCTCTTCCCTTTTCTTTGTTTTGTTTTTTTCTGTTGTTATTATTTTTGGGGGTTTTTTTGTACTATGTTTTTTTATTTTGTTTTGTTTTGCCTTGCTTTCTCTCTGTCCTATTTTTCTTGTTTGCTTGATTGTTGATTAGATTGTTTTGGAGATTTTTTCCTTGTGAGGTTGGTTCCCCTTATTTTGTTTTATTTTTGTCTTTATTTTTTCCTTCTGATTTTCTTCTCCTCACTTTTTATTAGTTGTTGTTTGTAGTTTGCATTCATCTCTGGGTATTTGTTGTTTGGATTTTTTGGGATTAGTTGTTGTTCCACTGGAGTTTTCTCCCCATATAAATAGTTGCCCCCCCCCTTTTTTTCGGTTTGTTTTTTTTTATTATTATTATTATTAATTAAATCTTTA
>NW_006293319.1:0-821 GCF_000327345.1 Myotis davidii
AATAAAAAATAAAATTTGAAAAAAAAATAAATTGCTTTCTAATTTTTTCTTCAAAAAAAATATATTTTATTGATTTTTTACAGAGAAGAAGGGAGAGAGATAGAGAGTCAGAAACATCGATGAGAGACATTGATCAGCTGCCTCCAGCACACCCCCAACTGGGGATGTGCCTGCAACCCATGTACATGCCTTTGATTGGAATCAAATCTGGGACCCTTCAGTTTGCAGGCTGATGCTCTATCCACTGAGCCAAAACAGCTAGGGCTGTTTGGTCTTTTTGAGTTTCATTGAGGCCTTACAAAATTTAAATGCCTATGAATATTTTTCCTACTCATTTATTTACTTAGGTTTTTCTGTTTCTGTTTTTAAGATCTCTTCTTATATGTAAGATTTCATGTTGTTAGTCTACTCAGAAAGAAGAAATATGGGAAATAATCATTTAAACCCCAATTCTTTTTCCTAGGATGATTAGACCTGTAGAAGTGCCCTCCAGTAGGCTGCATAAATAGCAGTGTGGGGGCCACTCCCATTTTTGTAAAATAAATAAATAAATAGTACTTTAACATTAAACACACTGAAGGCTAGTGAGTTATCCCTGTTAAAAAATTTGCCAAGGAAAATGCCTTTGTTAATAATAATTGGCTCTAAAATTCTTGAAGTTGGTAAGGCAAAATAAATATAACTAAAATGAAGGGTATATGATAAAGCTTTCTCAGTGGTAATTATATATGCCTAAATATAGTTTTCCAAAGTCTTTGGTAACTTAAAACTTTCCAGTTTGCTGTATTAAATAGTAAAAATTATCAAATATCTAGGTATTT
>NW_006293319.1:20421-24927 GCF_000327345.1 Myotis davidii
TGACCGGAATTAAACCTGGGACGCTTGAGTTCGCAGGCCGATGCTCTATCCACTGAGCCAAACCAGTTAGGGTTGATTATTGTTTTATGTGTCTTTGTTGCTTGGTTTAATTTGTTTAAAGGTGGGCCATATTTCACTTTGCTTGCTTTCTTATCTATGGGGGACTTAGCTTGCTCTCCAATAGGGAGTCCTCTGTCTCTGATCTTTGGGTTTTGTGCCACTCAGAACCCATTTGCTGTGCTGGGTTAGTGTGAGATAAGATTCTAAGGGTAATGTCTCAGTCCACCCTTTTATGAATACTCATTTATTTACTTAGGTTTTTCTGTTTCTGTTTTTAAGATCTCTTCTTATATGTAAGATTTCATGTTGTTAGTCTACTCAGAAAGAAGAAATATGGGAAATAATCATTTAAACCCCAATTCTTTTTCCTAGGATGATTAGACCTGTAGAAGTGCCCTCCAGTAGGCTGCATAAATAGCAGTGTGGGGGCCACTCCCATTTTTGTAAAATAAATAAATAAATAGTACTTTAACATTAAACACACTGAAGGCTAGTGAGTTATCCCTGTTAAAAAATTTGCCAAGGAAAATGCCTTTGTTAATAATAATTGGCTCTAAAATTCTTGAAGTTGGTAAGGCAAAATAAATATAACTAAAATGAAGGGTATATGATAAAGCTTTCTCAGTGGTAATTATATATGCCTAAATATAGTTTTCCAAAGTCTTTGGTAACTTAAAACTTTCCAGTTTGCTGTATTAAATAGTAAAAATTATCAAATATCTAGGTATTTTGAAATAACAGGCTACTGAAATATTAATCTGAGTTTGCCTCATATGGAGAATATAGAGGGTGAATTTGAATCTGTTAATGAACGTTTTCTATTTTATTTGAAACTATAGGCCCAATGCACAAAATTCATGTACTGGTAGGATCCATAGTGGCTGCCAGCTGCCAGCCAGGTACTCCCTCCCTCACTCTGGCCACCTGCCACTGCCAGGGCCTCTCTCCCTTACCCTGGCCAGCCCCGCTCCCTGGTCAAACTCTTGGACAACTCCTGGTTGAGGGGACAAATTACATGCTACTCTTTTATTATATACTATACTTCCTAAAATGTGAATGTATTGCTAATCTGAGGAATGTTAATTACTTACATAACACCTAAAAATTACGGTTTCTAAAGGTTAAGAATTCTAACTAATTGGAAAGAAATTGTGGTTTAGGTGTAATAAAGCATGAGGCATGGAGATGTATTTTGAAGGAAAAATAATGGTTTCTAGAGCTGGTTATTTCTGAAAGCTATAAGCGTTCTGTAGAAAGTTTGTGAAAGTTGTAGAATTTTGTGAAAAGAAATATTGAAAGTAAATTGTATAGATGACACAGGCCAGTAAGCCAGGACAAGTAGAAAGGGAAATTGAGAAGGTTAAAGAGAAATTTGGAGCCATTTAATAAATCCTATCTTCCCTAAACCAAGGACACTTAAGAGCCAATGATTTGCATTTTGCCTCCCTAGACAGAGGGTATAACTAGATGGTAAATAGCTTATATCAATGTATTCAGGGAGACTGATAGCAGAAATTCAATTAGTGTCATTTGCTTATCACACCCAAGGACAAATGAATACCAAGGACAGGTATTTTTTAAAGCCATATTTTAATCATAGAAACTGAAGTTTGCTAACTTACACTTTGATATAGGATCTTTTGGTAAAATAAGATTAACAATACTTTCAAGGTTTGAATTTTAAGAAACTTTTTCTTGACCTAGAATTGGCTTCAGATCATTCCAATAAGCCTTCTGAAATTCCTTAAGTGTTTTCTCTCTCATGAAGGAAAATTTTCTGCTTAAGATACATGGGAAGCTTTGTAAAATAATAATAACCATATTATGCTTTCATTTATAGCTCTAATTGTTATTCTGGAATATTGTGTTTTGCAGAAAGGACAAGATTCCATGTCATTTGCAACTATTGCTGATTCTTAAACTTTTTGTTTTTCAGATATAAGGAAGCATTTTTAAAGCAATCTGGTAAATTATATATTCTTCCCACCTGTCCCTCCAGTATTTGGCAATTCTTAATAAGTGGCAATACATTTCTTTGCATGAATTCAATAAAACCTGTTTCCAATTGTAGCTATATTAACCAAGATAAACTGATAATGGTCCTGCTTATAGCAACCTTGGTTTCACTGCCTTTTGAAGAACTTGGTCCATCCAGCATTCCACAGGAATTCCCTACAGTGCTCATGCTATCCTGAAGGGTATGCTAGTAAAACAAAATGGGGTAATATGGGACTCAAGAACCCTGCTATACTACTATCTAAAACACTCTTTATCTTTAATTTTTTAAAATTTGAATTATCATTTTCAACCCTCAGTAGAATGACACTGTACCTCAATAACCCCACCTCAGAATCCACAAGTCTTGTGATGAGATGTGGACACTAATAATTGGATGGGACCCAATTGATTATTAACATGGGGGAGGGATATGCATGTGTTTCTACCCCTACAGGGCTGCTGTGGATTCCAGATCACCAGATTAAACCTTGCAATGGCATGGCACAGGACCAAGCCTCCTTTAGAAATGAAGAATTTGGGGACTCCACAGCACCCAACGTTGTGCCTTCCCCAGACCCAGAAGGCCCCTGGAATAACATGGGGAATGAAGAAGAATCTGACAGCAGAGGCTGAGCAATTATTGGAGCGTATTCACACTCCATGCATTACAGATAACGAACCATTGCTCTTTTTGATTTTATTATAGTCTGTAAAATCAAAACTGGAGCAGTAAACACACCTTGAGGACCCTGTTATTCCAAAGCAGAAAGTTCACCACCTCCCTCTGTCTTCTACATTCAGCAAAACAAAAAAGGAGGAGATGTTGGGGAGCATAAGAGACTTGGTTGGAAAGTTTGTAAGGAGGACATTCTGATAAAAGTGAAGTATGTAGAAGGCCACCTGCCCTGTTTATCAGAATTCTAACTTAGGGGAGGCTCAGGGGAGTGTCAAAGGCGGCACCCCTAATTATACCTTGGCCTTTCCAAACAAATCTGTGCATATGCAGAACCCTGGGTGTTTACAGGAATCCTTATGCTTAATTCCTGGATGCCCTTGCCTAGAGGACAATGTAAACACATGTGTCCTTCCAAGATTACTCACCCTACTGATGGTATGTAAAGATAAAAATTCCAATAAAAGCCTAATGAGGTAGGCAATCCAGGCTGCTTGGACCATTGAAGCAGGCAAGCCCCTTAGCCCTCTCCCCCACAGTGAAACTTTGTCAGAGTAATCTGTTCATCTGTCATTCAGGGGCTGATGGTCAGCGCTGGCAGGAGCACAAGCATAATAAATAAAAATGACAACAAACAAGTACCTATCAATAATAACCTTAAACATAAATGCATCAAAATTTCCAATCAAAATATGTAAGGTAGATTAATGGATAGGAAAACGTGACCCATATATATTCTGACTACAGGAGATGAACCTCAGAACAAAGAACTCATATGGACTGAAAGTGAAGAAATAGAATTTTTTTTTCAGGAAAACAGAAATGAAAAAAGTCTGAGGTAGCAATACTTATATCTGACAAAATAGACCTCAAAGTGAAGGCCATAAGAAGAGATGAGGGCCACTTCATAATATTAAAGGGAGCAATTCAACAAGAGGAAATAACTCTAGTAAGCATATATGCACCCAATACAGGAGCACCCAAGTGCATAAAAACACTTCTGGAAGATAACAAGGGAGAGATCAATAGCAATAAAATTAACCCACCAACATCAGTGGATAAATCTTCTAGACAAAAATCAACAAAGAAACAGCAATCCTAAATGACTCATTAGATCAGATGGAATTAATTGACATCTTCAGAAAATTTCACCCAAAAGCAACACAATATACATTCTTCTTGTGTGCACATATTACATTTACAAAGATAGACCACATATTAGGACACAGGGAAAGTATATTCAAATTTAAGAAGATAGAAAGCATATTAAGCATCTTCTCAGATCACAATAGCATAAAATTAGTAATCAACTACAATAAAAATTTTTTAAAAAATCAGACACTTGGAAGCTAAATAGCATGCTATTAAACAATGACTGGGCTACCAAAGAGATCAAGGAAGAAATAAAAAGCATTCTGGAAACAAATGACAATGAAAACACAACAATCCAAAATCTATAGGACCCAGAGAAAGCAGTCCTGAGAAGGAAGTTCATAGCTCTACAGACCTATTTTAAAAAACGAACAAATGGTAATAAATTATCTAACACTACAACTTAAAGAATTAGAAAGAGAGCAACAAGAAAAGCCCAGAGTAAGCAGAAGGAAGAAAATAATAAACATGAGAGAAGAAGTAAACGATATATATACATACACACACACACACACACACACACACACACACACACATATATATCTAGACTAGAGGACCGGTGCACAAAAATGTGTGCACACAGCAGGGGCGAGGTCCCTCAGCCTAGCCTGTGCCCTCTTGCA
>NW_006293319.1:25076-26471 GCF_000327345.1 Myotis davidii
ATAAACAAGAATGAACCTCAGCTAGGTTCACCAAGAAACAGAGAGGACCAAAATAAAAAAAAATCAGAAATGAAAGAGGTAAGGTAACAACAGACCCCACAGACATACAAAGAAATGGAAAAAATACTACAAACTACTGTAATCCAACAAACTGGACAATCTGGATAAAATGGACATATTCCTAAAAAGATACAATCTTCTGAAACTCAATCATAAAACCTGAATAGACTGATGACTACTGTTGAAATTTAAGCAGTAATTAAAACATTTCCAGAAAACAAAAGCCTAAGTCTGGACAGCTTCACAGGGGAGTTTATCAAACAATCAAGGAAGAACTAAAACCTATCCTCCTCAGACTATTCCAAAAATTTCAAGAGGAAGGAGTACTTCCAAGTTCTTTCTATGAAGCCAGCATTACTCTAACCAGAAAACTAGATAAAGAGACTACAAAAAAAGAGAACTACAGGCCAATATCTTTGATGAACATAGATGCTAAAATCCTCAACAAAATTCCAGCAAATCAGATCCAGCATTACATTACAAAGATTATGCACCATGACCAAGTGGGATTTATTTTGGGCATGCAAGGCTGGTATAATATCCAGAAATCAATAAACATGATACATCACATAAACAAATTGAGAGACAAAAACCACATAAATATATCAATTGATGCATAAAAAGTATTTGACAAAATCCAACAGCCTTTCTTGATAAAAACTTTCAGCAATGTGGCAATAGTGGGATCATACCTCAACGTAATAAAAGCCTTCAATGGCAAAACTACACCCAACATCATACTCAATGTTCAAAACTTAAAACAATTTCCCCTAAAAACAGGTATCAGATAAGGATGCCCACTTTCATTTCTGTTTGACATAGTTCTGAAAGTGCTAGCACTAGTGATCAGACAAGAAGAAGAAATAAGAGGCATCCAAACTGGAAAAGAAGTGAAACTGTCATTATTATTAGATAACATAATATTGTACATAGAAAACCCTGAAGACTCCATCAAAATGCTACTAGACTTAATAAATGAATTGGCAATGTAGCAGGATAAAAAGTTAACACCGAGAAATCTATGGCTTTGTTATACATCAACAATGAACTCACAAAAATAGAAACAAACAAACAAACAAAAAATCCCATTTACCATTGCAACAAAAAAAAATTAAGATACCTAGGAATAAACCTAACGAAGGAGGTAAAAGACCTGTACTTGGCAAACTATAGAATATTGAAAAAAGAGATAGAGGAAGACATAAACAAATGTAAGACTATACCATGTTCATGGATTGCTAGAATCAACATCATTAAAATGTCCATACTACCCAAAGCAATCTACAGATTCAATGCAATTCCCATTAAAATACCAATGGCATATTTCAAAGACCT
>NW_006293319.1:26738-27497 GCF_000327345.1 Myotis davidii
AAGACCCACTGCATGGGAGAACATATTTGCCAATGATATCACCGATAAGGGTTTAATCTCCAACATTTACAAGGAACTCATGAAACTTAATAGGAAGATAAACAATCCAATCAAAAAATAGGCAACGGACCTGAATAGATACTTTTGAAAGAGGAGATAAGGAAGGCAAAAAGACATATGAAAACATGCTCAAAGTCACTAATCATCCGAGAGATGCAAATCAAAACAACAATGAGGTACCATCTCACACGTGTCAGAATGGCTATCATCAACAAATCAACAAACAACAAGTGCTGGTGAGGATGTGGAGAAAGAGGAACCTTCCTGCACTGCTGGTGGGAACGCAGACTGGTGCAGCCACTATGCAAGACAATATGGAGTTTCCTCAGAAAGTTAAAAATGGATCTCCCATTTGACCCAGTAATCCCACTTCTAGAATTATATTCTAAGAAACCAGAAACACCAATCAGAAAGGATATATGCACCCCTATGTTCATAGCAGCAAAATTTACAATAGCTAAGATTTGGAAACAGCCTAAGTGTCCATCAGAAGATGAGTGGATTAAAAAAGGGTGGTACATCTACACAATGGAATACTATCTATATATATAAAAAGCCAGCAACTGGAATGCTGTAACAACTGGAAAGGCTGGTTGCTATGACGCCCACTGCGGCTAGGGAACTGGCCGGATCGGGGGTGGGGCTGGCTGGCCAACCTCCCTCGGCTTCTCTCCCCATCTGGCCCCACCCCTGTTTGAC
>NW_006293319.1:27520-34181 GCF_000327345.1 Myotis davidii
CCCTCACCAGCTCTGCCACCATCGCCCCACCCCCCACCCCAATAGAGAGCAGGGACAGCCGGCCAACCTCCTGCAGCCCCTCCCCGTGACTGCCCCACTCCTGATTAGCCCACTACCCTGATCAGGGGCAGGGCTGACCAGCCAACTGCCTTTGTCCCTTCCCCCTGGCCAGCCTCACCCCCAATCTGCCCCCCCCCGCCACACACCAATCAGGGGTGGGGCTGGCCAGCCAACCTCCCACAGCCCCTTCCCTGTCTGCTGACCCACTATTTGCTTCCCCCACCCCATTTGGGAGCAGGTGAGGCCCACCAACCAATTGCCTATGGCCCCTCCCCTCAGCCAGCCAGGGCCTAATTGGGCCTTGATCAAGGGAGACTGGCTCTCCAACCTCCCACCGTCTCCTCCTCCCAACAGGCCTGGCCCCAATCCGCCCCCATTGGGGCCGGGCCAGCCGGACCCTACCTGTGCAGGAATTCATGCACCGGGTCTCTAGTGCTGCTATAAAAGAGAAAGAACTCTTTCCATTTGCAACAGTATGGGTGGATCTGGAGAGCATTATGCTAAGTGAAATAAGCCAGTCTGAGAAAGATAAATATCACATGATGTCACTCATTTGTGGAATATAATGAACAGCATAAACTGATGAACAAAAATAAATCCATAGGCCAGGGGTGGGCAAACTTTTTGACTCGAGGGCCACAATGGGTTCTTAAACTGGACCGGAGGGCCGGAACAAAAGCATGGATGGAGTGTTTGTGTGAACTAATATAAATTCAAAGTAAACATCATTACATAAAAGGGTACGGTCTTTTTTTTTTTTAGTTTTATTCATTTCAAGCGGGCCGGATCTGGCCCGTGGGCCGTAGTTTGCCCATGGCTGCCATAGACGAAAGCATTGAACACACTATCAAACCTCAGAGGGAAGGCAGTATAGGGTGGAATGGGAGGGTTAAGAGATCAAACAAAGGACTTGTATGCATTCATATAAGCATAACCAATGGACACAGACAGTAGGGGATGAGGGCATGTGCTGGGGAGTGGTGGTTGCCAAAGAGAGGTCAATAGGGGGAAAAGGAGACATATGTAATAGTTTTAACAATAAAGAATTTAAATAAAAAAAACAACAGCAGCTATACTTATTTTACTATTTAACTGGATATTGGAATGATTTATTTGACAGGGTCAAGGGAGAAACAGAAGTTTATCTAGTTAATATGGTTGCTAAGGCAATAGGAGCCTTTCACTATTTATTCTTTTGAATATCAAATGCTTTGAACCAAAATTGAAGTTCTGTGCAGAGTTGTTGCCAAAGCCTAGTGTATCATAGCATTTGTTTGATGAGTCTTTTTTTTTCTATAAGAGAAAATACTTTTTACAGATTTATCAGGTTACTTCAGAACCTAAAGAGTTAGAGAAATTTCATATTTTTCCAGGTAACCTACAGGGCATGACTCAGTTTTAGGCCTATGGGGATTACTTTCCTGGAAAATCTCCAGTGGCATTTAGCAGAAATCTATTTCTAGTAAACCTTGGGCCAGTAAGTCCACCACCCTTTACCTCAGTTTTCTCATCTGTACAATAAAGGATGAACTTAACTAAGTAATATATAAAGGGCCATCCCAGGTCTGATGTCTTATACTTCTTCAAAAGGCATGCAACTTTCTTACTGAAGAGTTCTTTCTTTCATTATAAAAAATGTCTGGCATTTATGCCCACCCTAATTCAATCTGAAAATTCAGAACAGGGGAAAGAGCAGTCCTCTCTGCTTTAGGCTAAATAACTAATTTTGTGTTAGTTCTGCCCTTGCAATTTAATGGGGAGCACCTGGACCTTACATCAAGCCAAGTAGTCTCCTCCTGACTCTCACTAACTCTAAGCAAGGCAGCCTAGGCTTTGTTGTTTGATGTAAGCAAAAATTAGGCTAATTAATTTAGGGGTATTATAAAGGAGAATGAACGAATGTCTGGGAAGAGGCTAAAGCTTCTTAATTGTAAAGTTTTTTTTAATAGTAGGATATTATATACAACTAGGTGTGAGTGTACATAAAATCTATTTTATAGTCAATAGCTCTACATTATTCTTCTGTTGAAATAAGGCTTTTATTGGCTGGGTGAGGTTTATGATAATTTTGTTAGATGTCAGCTCCAACAGAGAAGCAGGTGGATCAATATAAAAGAATGCAAGTGAGAATGAGAGGAGGTCATACATTTTCCAAGTCCCTACTAGCTCCCTGATGCCTTGAAAAGCTGCATTCCTTTTCTACATAGTAATGTTAAAGACAGTGTTTTGTTCTTTAGTGATCTTCCAAATCGCCATGACCAAGCTGAATACAATGTTAGCCTCATTGTGAGTATTATAAACCTCCCCTTTCTTTTAAGTGATTTGGTATTTACATTAGCCAATATAGTAATTTCTGCCATGTAAAATGGTTTTTATAAATGTTTTGTATATTTTAAAGATTTATAGGCAGACTTTTAATTTTTAACTAACATTTCCTCAGTTTTCCCAGTAGGACCTTTTCACTATTTATACTGGAATCCATATCTGACTTTCTTGTCATTTGTGCTGTATTTGTTGTCAATAGTATTTATTGCCAACAATATGGTAGCCATCTGTTGATTAGACATATGCATTAAAGTAAGTGTATCTTTTAAAACATTTTGTACCTTGAATGACACTCAAAATAGCTGAAAGTAATCTTGCAATTTCATTCATTCTTTTCCCTTTAAGTTTTTACAGAAAAAACAACTATAAAAAACATTGATTCAAAGCAGATGGAGTTGTCAAGGATCACTCACACAGGTGAGCTGAATTCAGCTGATTAGTTGTTAAGTGTTTACAGCTGTTAGGTTAGACTTTGAGGAAATTATAGAAGATCAGGGCCTCCCCTTATGAGAGAAAATTTGGAGCAAGCATAATAAAAATAGAATTGATATATGAATGATGTGTCTTAGACTTGAAAAGCAAAATAAAAGAAAAATAAAAAGCAAAAATGCAAACTTCCTTAAGTTAAAACTTCTGAAATTGACAAATACAGCAGGAGTTTTTGAATAGCTTTTTGTCTTAAAAGTGAATTTATAGTGAGAAGTAATTCAAACATCTTAATGTAGACTTAATGACATGTAAGTGAAACTGGAACTTTAACATTTTTTCCTGTCAAATTTTGGTGACAGTCTGAAATAGAAAATATCTTACTGAAAGTTGAAATATTGCATATTCTACTAGTATGTAGATGCATTGAGGTCTCCTAAAAAAGTTAAAGGCAAACATAATTCTATATGTGGCAAATATCCTCAGTTTAATGTTAGGTCCATGAACCACATTGATGGATAACATCTTACATGATACAGAAGAATAAACTAAAAATGGCTTAAAGACTTAAATTTAAAACTCAAAACCATAAATTTTCTAGAAGAAAACATGGCAGTACAATTTCTGACATTTCTCATAGCAATATTTTTTCCATATATACCTCCTTGGGCAAGGGAAACAATAGAAAAAGTAAACAGATGAGACTACATCAAACTAAAAAGTTTTTGCATAGCAAAGAAAATCATCTAAAAGTGAAAAGACAACCTTCTAAATGGGAGAACACATTAGTCAATAATACAGCTTATAAGGGGTTAATATCCATATGAAGAACTCATACTACTCAATAACCCCCCACCCCCAAACACACCACCAATCAAATTTAAAAATGAGCGGAGGACCTGAATATATACTTTTCCAATGAGTACATTCAAATGGCCAATAGACATATAAAAAGATGCTCAATGCCATTAATCATCAGAGAAATGCAAATTAAAACCACAATGAGATATTACCTCACTCGTCTCTGAATGTCTACCATCAGTAAGTCAACAAACAACAAGTGCTGGGGAGGATTCAGAGAAAAGGGAACCCTCATGCACTGTTGGTGGGAATGCAGACTGGTGCAGAAACTATGAAAAACTATGTGGAGTCTCCTAAAAAGATGAAAAATGGATCTTCCTTATGACCCTGCAATCCCACTTCTGGGTATTTATCTTAAGAAACCTGAAACACTAATTTGAAAGAATATATGCGCCCCTATGTTCACTGCAGCATTTTTTACAATAGCCAATATATGGAAGAAACCCAAGTGTCTATCAATAGATGAGTGGATAAAAAAGCTGTGGTACATATATACAATGGAATATTACTCAGCCATATAAAGGGAGAAAATATTACCATTTGCAACATCATGAATGAACCTGGAGGGTATTATACTCAGTTAAATAAGTCAAAGAAAGACAAATATCATATTATGTCACTTATATGTGGAAACTAAAGGAAAAACTAAATGAACAAACAAAATTAAAACAGACTTATAGACAGAGAGCAAACTGGTATTTGCCAGATGGGAAGTGGGTTGGGGGACTGGGAGAAAGAAATGAAGGGTTTAAGAAGTACAATTTGTAGTGTCAGATACAGGAAGAGCACTGCTGCTCTGAGTCCATATATTTTTCTGAATCCTACTAATGACTACGCCACTGTCAGGGCAGGTTCCCTCTCAAAGCCTGTTCATTGCACTGTCAGGGCTGAGCCCCTCTGCCAGGGTCTGGACCTTCTTGGATGCCAGGTCTTAGATGGAGAAGCCATAAGAAGTTGTGGGTGTATAAGAATGAGTCTTTATTGTGGAAGCCAGTGGCCATATAGCCATCAGACAAAACAGTTCTTTAAGCAGTCCATAAAACAGGCAGCCACATACTGGCTGATAAACAAATACATCTTTCTCACAAAGCAGCATCAGTCTCTGTACCCACAGTTATTATCTGAGCAGCCAAATGCTGCCTCTACACTCACTGCCTCACATAGTAGCAGCACCTGAGCTTTCTGCCTCAGTAGCTTCTCCAGTCTTTCCTGAACACATTGGCACTACATCTTCTAAGCCTGCCTCAGCATTTCTATCCCACTCTTCTGCCCAGCACACTGGCTGGTTAACATGTATTATACTACTTAGACAAAAGAGACCTCTAGCCAACAATGACATCACATACCATATTATTTTAGGTTATAGAAAGGCACACGTGTGCAGTATACCATGAGATCGCTGTGACCTTGCACTTGCTTATGATATCTTAGCTTTGAACATTCTGATTATGATTTCCATGTTCAGAGTGGCCTTGGCCATTCTGGCATACTAACAACAAGGCCTTGACTATCTGGCATCTGGCATGGTTCCCACATGTAGTTACAAAATTGACAGGGGAATGTAAATTAAAGCATAGGGAATATAGTCAACAATCCTATCTAATAAAGAGGAAATATGCTAATTGACCCTCATGCCATCACAAAGATGGTGGCAACCACAGCCAATAAGGATGGAATATGCTAATTGACTGCCCCGTCCTCAAAGATGGTGGCACCCACAGACACAAGATGGCGGCACCCAGTCCTCTCAGCCCCACCAGGGCGGCAGGCATGGCCCGGCTGCTCTGCGTGTCTGCCTCTGGCATCTCCCAGTCTCCTCAGCTCCCTAGCTGCCCAGGGCCAGCCCGAGGCTCAGGTAACCAGGGCCGGCCGAGGCTTGCACTGCCAGCAGTGGCAGTAGTAGAGGTGTGATGGGGCGTCGCCTTCCCTCGATCACTGGGTCGCCTCCTGCCCCTGAGGGTTCCCGGACTGTGAGAGGGGGCAGGCCTGGCTGAGGGACGCCCCCTCCATGCACTGAGCTTCTAGTATTACAATAACTATCTGTGGTGCATGTTGGGTGTTAGGCATATTCTGTACCTTTCCCCTGTGCTCAGTTTCTCCCCTGTGCTCAGTACTTTTCCATTGTGCCCTACTTGCAGCTCCTGCCCTCTCTGATTTTCCTGTTATTCTCATTTCAGGTGTCACAAGAGACAGCTAATTAGCCAAGAAGAGCAGCTCTAGACCTGCTCCCTGTAAATTCCTGTACCTGCAACCAGCTTAACTGCTAGCCTCGACCCGCATAAAAATAAAACACAAAAAAACACAACAACATATAAATACCTCATCCTCCTTACTTTGTTGGTTGACACCATTTTGGTCTCAGCCCTTCTGTTTGCAGATGTAACAATAAATTTATAAATTTCATTTATAATTTCATTCAGCCTGGTTCCACTTGGCATCATCCTAACATTGAGTACTGAAAATATTGAGGGGAACACTATGTAAAATATATGATTCTCTAACCAATAATCTATACACTTGAAACCAATACAAAATAAATGCAAAGTAAACATTAATTTAAAAATAAAAAATAAGCCCTGGTTGGTATGGCTCAGTTGGTTGGAGTGTCATCCCATACACCAAAAAGTTGCAGGTTCAATTCCTGGTCAGGGCACATGCCCAGGTTGCATACTCCATCCTTGGTTGGGGCGTGTGAGGGAGGTAACTGATTGAACTCTCTCTTTCTTTCAAATCAAAGCAGCATATCCTCGAATGAGGATTACATTTAAAAAATTATAAAACATGTTGATGGAGCACTGGACAGGTAGCTCAGTTGGTTAGAGTGTTGTCCTAATATACCAAGGTTGCAGGTTTGATCCCTGGTCAGGGAATATGCAACAATCAACCAATGAATGCATAAAAAAGTGGAACACAAATCTGTTTCTCTCTCCCCCTTCCTCTCTCTCTAAAAAATCAAGAAAAATAACATTTTTTAATAAAAAGAACCACT
>NW_006293319.1:34366-34741 GCF_000327345.1 Myotis davidii
TGGGCCTCTAAAATAAATAAGATAAAAGTGTTATAAAAATAAATGAAGTTTTAAAATCTTAGAATTTTTTTGATCATACAGTTTTATTGCCTAACAGCAGAAAGAATCCTATCAACGTAAACTATATAGTTGCTCATTTCTGGAAACTGGTTTCTTATTATACAATCTATCCTGCATAAAGCTGCCAGATAAAATATCACAATTATTGCAATATTCTCTTACTGAAACACATCCAATAGCTCCCCATCACAAATTAGATTAAAGCTCTAAGGCTTGATCTTAAAGGCAAGACCCTGAAAGAACCAATGTTAACTGACCTAATACTATATATGGTATAATATTAAGCATCTAAATTGTAAAGCCAAAGTAACTAAA
>NW_006293319.1:34803-36870 GCF_000327345.1 Myotis davidii
TCATAAACCCAAGAAATTACATATTTAGGGAAAATAACTGACAGACAGGGTTGACAAGATTTAGTCTTGGTTGCTTGCAGATCATTGACAACCCTAGACCATAGATATTAATTGTAACTAGATGTGATGAAAAATCCTAACTTCAAATGAAGCAGGAGCAGAAGTATCAAAAACACATAATTTTTTTATTATCAAACTCAGCCCCCTCTTTAGAGTACACATTGGTCTTAATATGCCCTGCTGTGCTTTTGTTCATTTGCTTCACTAATCCTAGAATATCATAGATAGAATAGTACAGTGGTTAAAACACAGATGGCCTGTGTTTTATTCCGACACTTATCAGCTACATTACCTTAGGGAAGTTACTAAAACTCTCTGTGTTTCTTAGCATGTTTGTGAGCATTAAATGAATGAGTATATAAAATGCTGAAGAAGGTACCTGGCACAGAGTAGTTATGTTAAGTGCTCCTTATTATCACTTTTTTTACTCTCTCCTTCAGCACCCAGTTTAGCTTCCATCATCTCCAGTAAGTCATAAAAGATCCTTGTGCTCCTCTGAACTCATATCACTTATTCGTGTCCCGGTGCATGGATTCATGCACATTGAAAGAAAATTAATTAGAAGAAATATTTTAATATCTCTATTTGCCTTTTCTCTATAATAGAAGTGTCAAACAAATTCATGATCGACAATGACAAATCGAAACACACATGTGCGATTGGCGCCACCTGCTTTCTGATTTGGCTAAACTTTTTGCAGCCCAGTGAAGCACCACAACTTCTCTTTCAGGTAATTGACAGCAACACAGCAGTAAATATCAACATGAAGCAAATTATTCTTGTAGATTACGCAGGGAGAACAAAGGGTAAAGTATTTAACTGCAGCAGTGTTTGACTATATTCTGCACAGTGAGAAAACCTGAAGTAATTTTCAAGGTCCACCATTTCTTACTTCTTTTCAGTAGTGTCAAGTTTCTAAGCTTTCTAAATCTCCATTTTCTGGCTTATGAAAAGAAAATAGGATTCCACTAAATCTCCTATCTACCTACTCCAGGACTTCTGTGAAGATCAAATGAGATGAGGCATGGGAAAATGCTTCACAGACATTTGGTTACAGTGTAAAATCTTTGCACCTGGCTATAAAGCAAGCTGTGTTCCATGGCTGAAGAAGCTGCAAGGAGGCTAGTGGCTAGGGAAAAGAACCCAAGCGTTGCTACGTGATGTCATTACCCGGTGTCCACAGGCACCGTTTCTGGACTGGGCTGGGCTATGGGCCTGATTTTGCACCATGGGGTCTCAGCAGCATCAGCTGTAATTTGGTGGGCTGTCGTCCTGGGGTGTTGGCAGGGCCTGTATCTTGACTCCATTGTATGTTCTTGCCTCCTTTGTCAAATATTAATTAAACATAGTGGTTTGGATCAATTTCTGATTTCTATATTGTATTCCATTGGTCTGTATGTCTGTTCTTGTGCCAGTACCAGGCAGTTTTGAGAACAGTGAGTTTGTAATATAGCTTGATATCTGGTATTTAGATCCCTCCTACTTTCTTTCTCAGGATTGCTGCGGAAGAGCCAGCCACTCTGGGACTGTTTGTAATGGTAGCAGAGGCTGTCTGGTTAGGCAAGCCTGGTCAGCCTACCCCGAAGGTCCTGCAGTATCTCACTGTGACACACACAAACACACACACACACACATCACACATCCACACACTCCTCTGTTGCTCTCACCCTCACCTCACTCACACTCTCTCCCTCACTGCCACCTTCTTCTTGCCTCTGTAGTTGGGTCTGGGGTGTTATTGACTCATTCGTGGATGGAGTCTCCTCTCCAGCTGTCTGGTTATGTGGCTCACTCTCTATCACATTGGCCAAACAGGATAAAATTCACCTTGACCAGACATAACACAAAGGGAACAAAACACGAATTCACTCATGACACTGATAACCCCAATATAAGTGACCACCAGAGAAAAGAGAATTAGGGGAGGGAAAAAAGAGCACAAATAATATCAAAGAGAGAAAAAATGTTATAAGAGAAAAGGGGAAGACAAAAAAGGAAGAAAAAGCA
>NW_006293319.1:37110-44238 GCF_000327345.1 Myotis davidii
GAAAATAATTATAAAAATTTTAAAAAATTTAAAAAATCGGATAAGATTTAAAAAATAGAATGATGAAAAAATAATGTGAAAAGACCAAAGAGGATAAAATTCACCTCAACAAGACATGACCCAAAGGGAACAAAACATGAATGTATTCATGACACCTGTAACCTCAATATAAGTGACCATCAGAGAAATGAGAATTAGGGGAGAGAAAAGAGACCACAAATGATATCGAAGAGAGAAAAATATAGTATGAGAGAAAAGAAACAGAAGAAAAAGAAAAAATATATATATAGAGGAAACACCAGAGAACAAACAGATAAACCAAAACACATAAACACTGAATACCCAGTTAAGAGGGTGGGTGCAGAAGGGTGGGGCAGAATCTGTAGAGGCTGAGATTATATACAGAACATAAGGTTAAGAATTGGATGAGTATGGGGAGGACCTCAGTTCAGTATAGAGGAAGTAGGAAGGGGATGAGTGGATAAGAAGAAAGGGAAAGAAGAAAATAATAATAATAAATTTACAGAAAGAAATGGATTTTAAAAATGATATAAAAATACAAAATAGCAAATAAAATAAAATAGAATGATGGAAAATAATGCGAAACGAAATAGAAAATAAAGCAAAAAACAAAAAGAAGGAAAATAAAGAAAAAAGTAACAAAATAATAACAAAATAAAATTAAAATTAAAATGCTGATTTTTCAATTCCCCATGAGGGCTGGTTTAAGATCCCAGTCTTCTGTATTGTATGCCACTTCTCAGTTTCCTGTTGCTGGGACTGAACACAACACATAAACACTGAATACCCAGTTAAGAGGGTGGGTGCAGAATCTTATATACAAAAAGTAAGGTTGAGGAATTGGATGAATATGGGTAGGACCTCAGTTCAGTATAGAGGAAGTAGAAAGATCTTGAGATCTCTCAGGGACTATTCAGATTTTGTTGTTGTTATTGTTTCCTTTGTACCACTCAAGGTGTAGCCTGGGTGTGACTGTATTGGTTGCATGGAGACTGCAGGGAGGAGCTAACTCTTCAGGAGAAAATGGCTGCCTAGGTCTGGCACGTCAGGTATGACTTAGCGTCAGATTCGCAGCCACCTCTCCCTGACCCTCTCCTCTCCCCAGACTCCCACAAGTCCTCACCTCCGCCTGCAACTCAGCTATGGATGAATGTCTATCTTTGAAAGGTCCTATGAACTAGGTTCAGTGAACAAAAGCAAAGACCAAAAAGAGGGGAAAGAGCTGCGTCACTATGAGCCCCTGTCCCCCAGACATGGTGTGGCCTGGACAGCTGTCCAGGCTGCCCTCTCTGGACTCAGTCTCTTGTGGCTGTTGACCCAGATCTAGAATCCCTTGCTGCCAGCAGTCCTACAGACCTCCTTTCCACAGTCAGATGCTATGCCTGGCCCAAGGGATGTGGCCTCGGTTCCACGTGGTTTACTTCTGACCCTCTGGGCTCAGAGGTCTTGCAGCTCTCTCCAGCACAGATCCCTGATTTTACCATTCTCTAGGCATCCTATGCCCTTCCCAGCTGCAAATTGTCTCACCAGCTGTGTATACTTCACCAATTTGGGGTGGGTGTTATTCGATTTAGTTGTCCATTCTATCTGCTCTGGGATAAGGCTTGGGACACATCCGTCTATTCCACCACTATTTTGTCTCCTGATATTTAAAGGATCATTTTGCTAGGTATATTATTTGTGGCTGGTATTTTTTCTCTTTCAGACGTTTGAATATTTGGTTCCACTCTCTTCTGACTTGTAGTTTCTGCTGAGAAGTCAGATGAAATTCTGATCAATTTTCCTTTGTAGGTCACTTCCTTCTTTTCCCTTGTTCCATTGAGAATTTTTTGTTTGCCATTAATTTTTGACAGTTTTAATATAAAGTGCCTTGGAGAGGGCCTCTTTGGATTGAGGTAACTAGGTGTTCCATTTGCTTTTTGGATTTGAGGATCAAGCTATGTCCATAGGTTTGGGAAGTTCTCATCCACTATTTGTTTTAATAGACTCTTTGTTTAGTGCTCCCTCTCTTCCTCTTCTGCAATATATGTAATTCTAATATTGCTTTTTCTGATGAAGTCAGATAGTTCTTGTAGAGTTCTTTCATTGTTCTTTATACTCAGGTATCTCTCTTCTCTCTATCATTTCCAGATTCCTATCTTCAATATCACTAATTCCTTCCTCTATTTGTTTGGCTCTATTTTCTATGCTCAGTAGTTCACACTTAATATCCTTAATTGAATTCTTCATTTCCAGGATTTCTGATTGGTTATTTTTAAACTTTATATCTCTTTGGTAAAGTACTTGTTTTGTTCATTGATTTGTTTTCTGAGTGCATTGAATTGGCTGTCTGTATTTTTTCATATCTCATTTAGTATTTTCAGAACTGCAATCTCGAAATTTCTGTCATTTACAGCACATATTTCCATGTGTTCAGCTTGCTTTCTGGGAGTTTTTCATTTTCTTTCTGATCATCCTCATTACCATGATTATTCATGTTATTTGTTGTTATACTTTGCCTATGCATTTATATCTGTCTATATATATGGCAGATAAACGTTTCCTCTGAAGAGTTCTTTCTACTTTTCCAGTAGATGTTAATGAATTGTAAGATTTTTTTTCTCTGTGATCTCCCAGACTTGACCTCTATGATGTCTATAAGAAAATGCAACTTCACTGCTTGGGGGTGCAGCTTTTTTTGCCCTCACCATAATGGTCACTCTCGACCTTTGTGGGGTCCTCCCCCAAGCATCCCACCTGGGGTTTAGTTATGGAGCAAAACAGCAGTTTTATTTCAATAGATGTTGGTCTACAGATAATGTGCTCCGTGACCTGACTCCAAGCCCAACAGTGGAGAGCAGCATGGCATGGCAGAATCCCATACTCTGTCAGGTGTCTGCTGTCTCAGACTCTGTTCACTTTGCTTGCCCTGCTGGACTGCCCCAAACCCCAGCTCTCTGTTCCTCCTGGCTGAAGGAAGTTCCTGCTACTACTGGCTTCTTCCCCTCTCAAGGCTGAGCTGCAAGCTGCCCTCTGCACAGCTGCATCTGTGTGCCATCTGCACATTCCTCACTTCTCGTTTATTCCTGTTGCCCACCTTTAGATGTTTCAGTGTGTGAGTGTCTCAGGCATACCTCTGTATTGAGCATGGAATTCTTTGTTGAATTATAGTTGGTTAACTTGTTGAAGTTTTAGGGGGAGAGACCAAGGGGATTTCGCATGCTGCCATTCCTCTTATGTCCCATTGAAAGAATTCAGAATCAAACATTTTAACCACAAGAAAGAAATGGAATATTTCTCCTTCTTTGAAATGCTGCAGCAGAAAATGCTATGTTGTTATTGTTTTTCTCTGAGAAGGCCACTAGTTTATATTCTAATTGCATTTCCTTGGTTTGTTTTAATGCTTATTAAGATTTTAAGACAGTTTGATACATTTTATTGAATAAAAAATACAGGTGAAACTGCAAATACAAATATTTCCTGAATTTTTCTCTGAGATATTTTATAGGTATATGCAAAACACAATGTACCCAGGGACCCACAAAACAGGCTTTGATTGAAAATTACACATTAAAGAGATTCCAAGATGGCTACAGAATAAGTGAAAGCTACATTCACTTCCTCCTGACCCCAAAGAGAATTTACAGCTGAATTACAGAGAAATCAACCTGAATAAACAATTGAAGGCTAACTGAACCAAACTATAATAACCACGGATTTACAGAGGAAACCACAGTAAGGCTGGTAAGAAGGGTGGGGATGCAGAAAGGAATAGCCTCCACACTCAGGTGTGGTGGCAGCTGAGAAGCTGGAGGGATATCATGGCCAAAAACTTCCCTCCTCCTAGATCAGTGATGGCGAACCTATGACACGCGTGTCAGAGGTGACATGCAAACTCTTTTTTTTTGGTTGACTTTTCTTTGTTAAATGGCATTTAAATATATAAAATGAATATCAAAAATATAAGTCTTTGTTTTACTATGGTTGCAAATATCAAAAAATGTCTATATGTGATATGGCACCAGAGTTAAGTTAGGGTTTTTCAAAATGCTGACACGCCGAGCTCAAAAGGTTCGCCATCACTGTCCTAGATGCATAGGGTCTAAACCCCACACAGAAATCTCCAATACCGGGCAACAGAGACAGGAAGAGGGGCTCACATAGCACTTAATGGTGAAAATTAGTGGGAATCAAACTGCCTGGGAGACCAAAACTCCACCTTACAAGGGATGAGCTCTCCTGTCATTACAGCATCAACCTGGGGAGTTCACTGTGTGGTCTCTGACTACTGGTGATACCACACTACTGTACTCAGGTCCTGTGTAGGGGTCTTCTTGAAGCACCCAGCAGGGTCTTTAAGGGGTCCTCTTTTTCTGGGAAAGCTTTTGTCAGCATCCCAGACAGTGACTAAACCAGCCGTGGGCAAACTATGGCCCGCGGGCCGGATCCGGCCTGTTCGGCTGTTCTATCCGGCCCACAGAGCCAAAAGAGCGGAGGGTTCTCTTGCTCTTCCCTCTGCTCCTTCACCAGCAGCAGTGTTAACATGGCAACGTCGGGAAACACGGCCACAGCTCCTTCTTCTGAGTCCAGTTTAAGAACTCATTGTGACCCTCGAGTCAAAAAGTTTGCCCACCTCTGGTAAACCTTGTGGCTTTGGAAACAGGACTAGTGTCCCCCACCTTGGCCCCACAGCTTGTGTCCTGCCACCTTCTGTTAAATCACTTGGCAGGCTCCACTTGCTGAGTTTAGTGGCAGGGGGACCAGAGTTCTGCACAGATCTGGAACTTTTGGATTCTATATTCCCAGAAAACTTTTGTCTGGGAACCAGATGGTGGAGTGATTGGATGTTGGGTTACATTATGCCCGGAGTGCAAATCCAATCTCCCTTTAAAGTTCATCCTGCGCTACCCCAATAAAGGGAAGAAGTGCCTGCCCTGCTACTACAGGCTTGCAGGCACCATCCACAACAGGAGACTGCTTGGATAAGCCCTGCCAAGCCCTAGATATCCTGCCAAACTGGGCTCAGTTTCATGGGGGAATGGGGGGGAGACTGGCTCAGAGCTGGGACATCCAATGTGTGAGACTCTTGGAGGCTATTATCTGGGACCAGGATAAACTACTTAGCCCCCTCCTGTGGGCTGGGCCAGCATCACCTCCAATAGGAGACACTTTTTGTCTATTCCCCTGAGCTCATATCAGCTGAACTTGTTCCTGAAAATGAGGGTGCTGGGCTGCACCCAAGCTGAGTCTGCATGAGTTTCTCCAAGGGGAACTAGAGTTGGAAACTCTGGCAGAGATTGAGCAGTTTGGCTCTCAAACAGTGAACACTTTCCTCTCATTTAGTGCCTGACAGTGTGATCCCCAAGTAAGAGACCCACTAGCCCTGTCCTCCTGACACTGGTCTCCCCTCCCTAATGAGCTTGCAACCTGTGGAAAGCTCTGTGGGTCATGGCCAGCTTGAGCTCATCCTATAGTCTTTCTTTAGAAGGTTATGAAGGAAGACCTGGCAATCTGAGGGGGAGAGCAGCTGAAAGGTGGAGATGAACCTAAGGGAGCCTCAGTTCTTTTACAGATCTGCACCCAGCTCTAAGCTAGAGAAAATGGACCCTTATACCCAGATTGGCCCTATCCATGCACACCCCAGGTCCAGTGAACTGTATGGTGGCTACAGAAAGTTAACCCAAGGCTGGTTAAACACACATGTATGAGAGTGAACTTACCTGAAATCAACCCAAGTTGATCCAGAACCAGCACAACCAGTGGTGAGCTTCAGACCACATGAAAGCTCCACTCAAATAGCCATACAAGCAGCATACCCAAATGAGATTCCAGTAGGCACCAGACACTCCTGGCAACAACTTCTCCTCAGGGACAACTCTGGTACAACATCTCATACAAGGTAATAGAGGTTTACCCTTATAGTCAGCTAAGCTAAGGGTTAACTCCACCTACTAAAGAGCCAAAATAATTAAAGACTCAACTACAACAGGAAGGTGCACATAACCAACAAGAACATTCCTGGAGCACTGAGCTCAGGTGATCTTGAAGATTGTTCCACTGAGCCCAACAAGATACCTCATTGTAAAGGCATCATAAAAGTTTAGGAGTCACAGAAGATCAATCTAGTACACAGAGACAAAATGGGGAGACAAAGAAATATGCCCCAAACAAAAGAAAAAGAGAACGCCGTCCCTCCCCCCCACCCAAAAAAGAAGAATTTAATGAAATGAAAGCTACCAAAATATCAAACATAGAGTTTAAAATAATGGATATAAGGATGCTCAAGGACCCTATGGAAAGAATTATTGATCTCAGTGAGAACTTAAACAAAGAGGGAGTAAGCATTACAAAAGGCATAGAAAACATAGAAAAGATGAGTCAGAAATGAAGGATACAATATCTGAAATAAAAAATACACTAGAAGGTATCAACAACAGTTAGATGAAGCACAAGATCATAACAGCGTAGTAAAGAACAAGATAACAGTAAGCATCCATGCTATGCATAAAAAAGGATAGATAATGAAAAGAAATAGGGAAACTCAATAGGACCTTTTGGACAACATCAAGAGTAACAATATCCACATCATAGAGGGACCAAAAGGAGAAGAAAGTGAGCAAGGGATAGAGAACTTGTTTGAATAATGATAGCTAAAACTTCCTTAACACAGTGGAGGAAAAAGTCACACAAGTTTCAGGATGCACAGAGAGTCCCAATCAAGATAAACCCTAACAGACCCAGAACAAGACACATCATAATTAAAATGTCAAAGGTTAAGGTCAAAGAGAAAATCTAATGGCAGCAAGAGAGAGACAATTAGTTATCTACAAGGGAGTTCCCATAAGGGCTTCCAGCTTATTTCTCAATAGAAATACTGCAGGCCAGAAGGGATTGGATTAAGTATTCAAAGTGATGAAAAACTAGGACCTGCAACTAACACTACTCTATCCAGCAAGGCTACTACTTAAAATAGAACATGACATAAAGAGCTTTCCAGATCAAAACGGGTTAAAAACTTTCATTACCACCAAACCAGTATTGCAAAGAAATGTTAAAGGGACTGCTTTATGAAGAAGAAGAAATAGAGAAAGGAATATATAGTAATAAAAGGGTAATATGCTAATTAGA
>NW_006293319.1:44370-45560 GCF_000327345.1 Myotis davidii
AGAAATTTTCCTTCAATTACTTCACATCCTATCCTATGCTAGTGTAATAAAAGGCTAATATGCGAATGGACCGAACAACAGAACTGAACAACTGGTCACTATGATATGTGCTGACCACCAGGGGGTGCGTGCAGAAAATGGTGGGCATCGGCAGCAGAGCACGGAACATGGTGAGCTTTGATCATGTTGGGATGGTAGAGCAGGTGAGCGGGGGTGGCCAGAACAAGGCGAGGCACCGGTCACTGTCATTGGGGCAAGCCTCTGGTGGTTACTGAAAATTCTTTGCTCCCTCTAGCCGTGGTCCCACCTGGAGCTCACACCTGCTGCTGGTGCTGGCCCTGTTTGCAACTGCAGGTGGTGCCAGAGCCACCACTTTCACCTGCTGCCAGTGCCCAGCACCAGTCCCGATCACTCGGTGCCATCAGTGGGTGCGAGCAGTGGCTGCTGACCCTGATCACCTTTGAGGGCCTCTCTACCTCCCCCTACTCCTGAGAGGTGATGAGGGTAGCAGCTGCTGCTTGCACCTGCTGACAGTGCTGGCCCCGCTTGCACATGCTGCTGGCATTGGACCCAATCATTTTGCACTGTCAGTGGGTGTTATCTGGCACCATTAGCCTATGGGAGCTGTGGCAACAGGAGCAGGGCTGCCACCAAACAGAGAATTGGGGAGCCACGGCGTGAGGAAACAGGCAGGGGCATGGAGGATGGGCCGAGACCCACCCCTGTGCCTACCGCAGCCTCATGACCCACAGTTCCTTTCAAGGTGCACAAATTCGTGCACTGGAACCCTAGTATAAGTATAAAGAAAAAATGGCAATAAATAACCTTATCAATGATAACCTTAAGTATAAATTGATTAAATGCTCCAATCAAACTCTCAGCAAGGTGGGAATAGAAGGATCATACCTCAACATAATAAAAGCCATATATGACAAATCCACAGCCAACATCATACTCAATTGGCAAAAACTAAAACCATTTCCCCTAAGAACAGGAACAAAACAGGGATGCCCACGCTCACCACTCCTGTTCAACATAGTACTGGAAGTGCTCACCATAGTGATCACACAAGAAGAAGAAATAAATGGCATCCAAATTGGAAAAGAAGTAAAACTCATTTGCAGATGGCATATTGTACACAAAAAACTCCAAAGACTCCATCAAAAAACTAATAGACTTAATAAATAAAT
>NW_006293319.1:47481-58193 GCF_000327345.1 Myotis davidii
GTCTAGTTCATGTCACTGGAGATGCCATCTCACAGCATGCCGGAAGCCGGTCCATCCTTGCTGCTTGACACAGTCGCTGCAGCAAAGAAACATCTGCACAGCATATGTTACAAGGGACCTGGCGTATATAGCATACTGTTCTTAATATGTTTGCTCCCCTTAGCGCTGTGTGTTTTAACCAAGGTCACACCACCAGATACTAAAATTTAGAATAAGAAAGGACACAGATTCAGAGCCATAAAGACCCAGAGGGAATCAAAGCTCCATCATGACACACGCAGCCCAGCTTCACTGTGTCTTTATATAAAACAGTGACAGTATCACCACCTAACCCATTGTGGTTTAAATAAGAAGTCATGTAAAATGCCTAGCACTGTGCCTGAACTACAGTTGATACTCAATAAATATTGGTTTTCTCTACCTTCCCTTAAAGTCACCTCTCCTTAGGCAATCTAATCTAATAAAAGGAAAACATGCAAATTAACCACACCTCCACTATGCCCCAAGCCACACCCACCAGCCAATCAGAGTGACTATATGCAAATTAACGCAACCAAAATGGTGGCCGGCAGCCACGGAGCTGGAGCAAGCAGGAGGTGACCTTGGTTAAAACACACAGCGCTAAGGGGAGCAAACATATTAAGAACAGTATGCTATATACGCCAGGTCCTTTGAAACATATGCTGTGCAGATGTTTCTTTCCTGCAGCGACTGTGTCAAGCAGCAAGGATGGACCGGCTTCCGGCATCAAACTACAGCAGGAAGGCCTGGGAGGGTTGGATGGGGGTGGTAAGAGGTCAACCCAACGACTTGTATGCATGCATAGAAGCATAACCAATGGACACAAGACCCTGGGGGGTAGGGGAGGCCGGGGTAGGTCAAGGGAAAAATAAAGAGAGGCCTATGTACCACTCTTTGTAATATTTTAAGCAATAAAACAAAATTTAAAAAAATGCTCCAATCCAAAGACATAGGATAGCTGAACAGATAAAACCCACATATACACTGTTTAGAAGAGACCAATGTCAGAACAAAAGATAGACACTCACTGAAAGTATAGGGATGGAAAAAAATATTCCATGCAAATGGAAACAAAGTGGGGAAGCAGTACTTATATCAGAAAATATAGACTTCAAAACAAAGGTCATTACAAGGGACAAAAATTGTCACTACAACATGCTAAAGGGATTGACCAACAAAAGACTATAATCCTTGTAAACATATGTGAACCCAACATAGTAGCACCTAAGTCTATAAAGAAAAATTTGGTGTATATTAAGGAAGAGATCAGCAGCAATACACATGTAGTAGGGGATTTTAACACACCATTGTCATGAATGGATAGATCTTGTAAAAAATAAAAAAGGCAAGAGTATCTTAAATGGCACATGATATTGAAAGGATTTAATTGATATTTACAGAATATTTTATCCCAGAACAGCAGAATATGCATTCTTCTCAAGAGCACATGGAACACTCTCAAAAGCAGATTACATTTTTTTTTGCCGGCTGCATGGCTCAGTGGTTGAGCATCAACTTATGAACCAGGAGGTCATGGTTTGATTCCTGATTGGAGCACATGCTCGGGCTGTTGGCTCAATCCCCAGTGTGGGGCATGCAGGAGGGAGCCAATCAATTATTTTTTAGCATCATTGATGCTTCTATCTGTGTCTCCCTCTCCCTCTCTGAAATAAAAAAAAATAGACTACATTTTAGTACACAAAATGAGTCTTAACAAATTCAACAACATTGAAATCATATCAAGCGTCATCTCTGAAGTTAATGGCATGAAACTAGAAATCAACTACAACAAAAAATGAAAACCATTCAAACACATGGAGGCTAAATAGCATGCTATTAAACAATGAGTTGGTTAACAATAAGATCAGATAAAAAATAAAAAAAATACCTGGAAACAAATGAAAATGAACACATAACAACCCCAAATCTATGAAACAGTAAAACCAGTTCTGAGAGGGAAGTTCATAACATTACAAATCTACCTAAAGAAGCATGAAAAATTTCAAGTAAATAATGTAATACTACACCAAAAACAACTAGAAAAAGAACAACAAACAAAGCCTAAAGTTAATAGAAGGAAGGAAAAATATAGGTCAGAATAGAAATAAATGACATAGAGACAAAAACAAGACCAATAATCAAAAGATGAATTAAACTAAGGTCAGGTTCTTTGAAAAGATAAACAAGATTGACAAACCTTTCTTTTCTTTAATCCTCACCTGAGGATATGTTTTTATTGAATTTAGAGAGAGTCGATGTGAAAGGGAGAGAGAAATATCAATGTGAGAGAGAGACATTGATCGGTTGCCTCCCATATGCACCCCTTCTGGAGTTTGATTCTGCAGGATACAAAATAAATATGCAAAAATCCATTGCCTTTCTGTATGTTAACAATAAAACTTCAGAAAAATAAATGAAAAAATAATTCTTTTTGTAATTGCAACCAAAAGAATAAAATACCTAGAAATAAAATACTGAAAATTACACAGCATTATTAAAAGAGATTAAATTAGACACAACAAAATGGAAAAATATCCCGAGTTAATGGACTGGAAGAATTAACATAGTTAAAATGGCCATATACCCATGCAATATATAAATTTAGTATAATCCCCATAAAAATGTCAAAATCATTTTTTAAAATATATTTTTATTGATTTCAGGTAGGAAGGGAGAGGGAGAGAGAGATAGAAACATCAATGATGAGAGAGAATCATTGATTGGCTGCCCCCCACTGGGGATCGAGGCCACAACCTGGACATTTGCCCTTGACCGGGAATTGAACTGGTGACCTCTTGGTTCCTGGGTCAATGCTCAACCGCTGAGCTACAGCCACCTGGGCTCAAAATCATTTTTAAAGACATAGTGTGAGAAACATATTTGTATATAACCGCAAAGACCGCGAATAGCCAAAGTAATCCTGAGAAAAAACAACCAAGCTGGAGGTATGACGCTACCTGACTTCACATTGTACTACAGAGCGATGATAATCAACACAGCATGGTATTGGCAGAGAAACAGAAACACAGATCAATGGAACAGAATAGAGAGCCCATCTATAAAACCACATGCATATGGACTAATAATTTTTGACAGCGCCAGAAACACACAATGGAGTAAAGATAGTCTCTTCAATAAATGGTGCTGGAAAAACTGGAAAGCCACATGCAAATGAATAAAACTGGATTACAGTTTATCCCCATGTACAAAAATTAATTCAAAATGGGTCAAAGACCTAAATATAAGGCCTGAACAATAAGTTACGTAGAAGAAAATATAGGTACCAAACTTATGGACTTTGGTCGTAGAGAAAGTTTTATGAGCTTGACCCCAAAAGGCAAAAAAAAAAAAAAAAGAATGGGACCATATCAAATTAAAAAGCTTCTGCACAGCAAAAGAAACTTTCAACAAGGGAAAGGCAACCAACCAGATGGGAGATAATATTTGAAACAGTAGTTCTAACGTTTAATTTCCAAAATATACAAAGAACTCATAAACTACACCAAACAAAGAAACAACCCAATCAAAAAGTGGGCAGAGGACTTGAAATACACCTCTCTCAAGAAGGCATACAAATAGTCAATAGATATATGAAAAGATGTTCAACTTCACTAGCAATTAGGGAAATGCAAATCAAACCTACAATGAGATACCATCCCACCTGTTAGAGTGGCCATTATCAACAAGATAAGCAATAACAAGTATTAGAGAGGTTGTGGAAAAAAGGGATCCCTCCCTCATTCACTGCTGGTGGCAATGTAGACTGGTACAACCACTTTGAAAACAGTCTGTCGATTCTTTAAAAAATTAAGAATAGTACTACCATATATTCCAGCCATGGGTATATATCTAGAAAACTCAAAAACATATATTCACAAAGATATATGTACTGCAGCATTATTCATGGTAGCCAAGACATGGAAACAACCAAATTCTCCTGAGATAGAAGACTGGATAAAGACTATCTTGTACATATGCACAATGGAATACTATTCAGCCATAAGAAAAGATGAAATAGAGCCATTTGCAACAACATGGATAGACATTGAGAATATTATGCTAAGTGAAATAAGTCAGTCAGAAAAAGCTAAGAACTATATGATTTCACTCATATGTGGGATATAAAACTGAAATTGGTAAACACAAACAGCAGTGAGGTGATTGCCAGAGAGAAGGGGGTGAGGGGGCAGGGGGTGCTAATGTATGGTGACAGGAGAAGATTTGACTTTGGGTGGTGGGCACACAGTGCAACATACAGATCTTATAACATAGAAACACACACCACGTTGACAATTGTCATGCTCATGATGACCGATGCCATCCCAATGTTATGGTCATATTGACCAAAGTCATCCCAATAAATTTAATAAATATTAAAAATGAATATTCAGAAATTGGTGGTATTTCCACTTACTTGTGTCTTCCCCAATAATAAACTATCAGAAAGACAAATTAAGAAAACTATTCCATTTACTATTGCAACAAAAATGTCAAGGTACTTAACAGTAAATTTAACCAAGGAGGTAAAAGACCCGTACTTGGAAAACAATATGACATTGAAGAAAGAAATTGGGGAAGACACAAATAAGTGGAAGCATATACTGTGTTGACAGATTGGAAGAATTAACATCATTAAAATACCCATACTATCCAAAGCAATCTATAGATTCAACACAATTCTTATTAAAATATCAATTTCATAGTTCACAGATCTAGAACAAATATTTCCAAAGTTTATATGGAACCAAAAAAGAACCCTGAATAGCCTCAGCAATCTTGAGAACAAAACTGGTTGCATCACAATATCTAATATCAAACTATACTGCAAGGCCATTGAAATCAAAACAGCCTGGTGCTAGCATCAGAATAAGCATATAGATGAATGGAACAGAATAGAGATCCCAGAAATGAACTTATGCCTTTATGTCCAATTAGTATTTGACACAGGAGGTAAGGGCATATAATGGAATAAAGACAATCTACAACAAATGGTATAGGGAGAGTTAGACAGCTAAATGCAAAAAATGAAACTAGACCCCCAACTTACACCATACATAAGAATAAACTCAGAATGGATAAAAAATTTAAATGTAAGTCACAAAACCACAAAAGTTCTAGTAGAAAACATAGGAAGTAAAGTCTCAGACATCTCTTGTAGCACTATTTTTGCTTATACATCACTTAGGGAAAGGATAACACAGGAAAAAATAAACAAAGGGGACTACATCAAACTAAAAAGCTTATGAAGAGCAAAAAAATGAAAAGGGAATCCACTGTATGGGAGAAAATATTTGCTAGTGACCCATATGATAAAGGGTTAATTTTAAAAGCATATAAGTAACTTATGCAACTCAATACCACAAGGAAAACCAATTTAATTACAAAATGTGCAAAGGGCCTGAATAGACACTTCTCCAAAGAGGACATACAGTGGCCAATAGACATATGAAAATATGCTCAGTGTCCCTAAATATCAGAGAGATAGAAATTAAAACCACAATGACATAGCATCTCACACCTGTCACAATAACTATCATCAATAAATCAACAAAGCACACATTATGGTAAAGATGTGTGTAAAAGGGAGCCCTTGTGCACTGTTGGTGGGAATGTAGACTTGGTGCAGCCACTGTGGAAAACAGTATGGAATTTCCTCAAAATTTTAAAAATGGAACTGTGTTTTGACCAAACATTCCCACTTCTGGAAATTTATCTGAAGAAACCTCAAAACACTAATTTGAAAGAATATGGTATATGCACCCCTATGATCATTGAAGTGTCATTATAATATCCATGATCTGGACACAGCCCAAGTGTCCATAAGTAGATAAGAGGATATAAAATGTGTGATACACAATGGGATACTACATAGCCTTAAAAAGGAAATCGTATCTTTGCCTCAGCTTAGATGGATTTTGAGACCATTATGCTAAGTGAAATAAGACAGAGAAAGACAAATACCATGTGATCTCACTAATCTATGGAATCTAATAAACAATAAACTAGGGAACAAAATTGAAACAGAGCATGCATATATGGAACGTACTGGCAATTCTCAGAGAACAGTGTGGTGATAGCCAGAGGGAAATGGCATGGAGGCTAGATGGGGGGTTGGCAAAGGGTATTAAATGAGTATGGAAAGAGACTTTTCTTGGGATGATGGTTTCATTATACAGTGTGCATACTGAGTTGTACACTTGAAATCTATACCCCAATAAATAAAAAAAGAAAACTCACCTTAAAAAGTTCTGAAAAAAAAATACTCAAAAGTATAGTGTGCCCCGGACTTACCAGTTACTTCACAGTAACAAGTGCAGTGAGAGAATTGGAGAGCACCTCACACTTCTGGAGCTATACCTGCCCCAAGTTGGGTGGTATGGATGAATAGGGAACATGTAATGTGGAACACTCACCTTACTCATTCAACAGCTCAGATCACGACCCAAGGCAAAGGTGACTTCTTATTGTGTGCAAATGGCAGACACCCCTGGCTCCTCCCAGTGGTCGGCAGACTCATTAGTCAACAGAGCCAAATATCAACAGTACAACGATTGAAATTTCTTTTGAGAGCCAAGTTTTTTAAACTTAAACTATATAGGTAGGTACATTGTTATTAACTTAATTAGGGTACTCCTAAGGCTTAGGAAGAGCCACACTCAAGGGGCCAAAGAGCTGCATGTGGCTCGCGAGCTGCAGTTTGCTGACCACTGTGTCTAGTCTGATCCTATTCTGGCTTGTTGAATGACAGGTGGGGTTGAACAAGAATGGTGATCCCTAGCCACCAAATCTCACAGACTCAGGGACCTGGGATGAAACTGTGTCCTGATTACATGAGACACCAACTTGTCTTGACAACAATAGACAAAGGCCTCGATAGGTGGAAGGTGAGCAGAAACTTCTAAGAATGAGAGGGGAGCAGATAGCAGCCATAAGCAATTTGGCCATTGGTCTTTGTATGAGACATTGATATTGCAAGAAAGAGAAATGGTAGAAAAATGTACCTCAGTTGACCAACAGGAAGCATACACTACACTCTGAAAAGATTTACTGGTTATTTATAGATTTATGTATGCAACATGAACATGGGCTGGTATGATAAAGTTGAGTTAAAAAATCACATCCTATCTAATAAAAGAGAAACATGGTAATTAGTGTACAACTGCTACCCTTCCCATTGGCTAATCAGGGTGATATGCAAATTAACTGCCAACAAAGATGGCGGTTAATTTGCATACATAGGCACAAGGATGGGAGGCCATAGGGGAAGGACGGTGATTGGAAACACAGGCGGCAGGCAAAAGCCGGGAGGCACTGCCCCTGGCCCTGAATCGGAGAACCGGCCATCTTTGCCTGCCCCCCTGCTGGTGATTGGAGAAACCAGAGCGTCGCCCGCCTCTTCCCTGGCCACCTATGACAGGGATGAACAACCAGAGATCCCACAGCAGGAAAGGGCGGCCTGCAGCCAGCCCCTGTGTGCGCCTGCCCCTGGGTCGCCACTGTGATCCCCGAGCAGGAAAGGGCGGCCTCTAGCCAGCACCCCTGTGCACCTGCCCATTGGGATTGCCCTGGAGATCATGGAGCGGGAAAGGGCAGCCTCTAGCCAGCCCCCATGTGTGCCTGCCGCATGGGATCACAGCGGCGATCACGGAGCAGGAAAGGGCAGCCTGCAGCCAGGCCCTGTGTGCGCCTGTCCCTAGGTCGCTCTCCCACAGCAGGAAAGGGCGCCCTACCCTGGCCACAGCTCAAGGGAGAGTACAACATGCAGTGGAGGCCAGGAGCCTGAGAGATCAACAGAGGGGGCGCTTCCCAGGTGTGGCTGGGGGCAGGCCCCCAGCAGACACACACACACACACACACACACAGGACGCCTGCACCGAGCCTCTGCTGCCAGACTGTGGCCATCAGTAGGACATCTACTGAGGGCTCCCGGGCTGAGGGGCTGGCTTGGCTGAGGGAACCCCATCCCCCAGTGCACGAATTTCGTGCACCGGGCCTCTAGTGTCTTATAAAACAACTTTGGTGAAAAAAATCAGAAATGTGTTCTGGAAATGATTTTTAAAAATGGATTTGTTAGACCACCTACAGAGTGACATACATCCTTGTTTTTCAATCCAAGAGACAAAGAGGAAATTTCAAAGTAAAGAAAAAATAGAGAGAACTGAGTGAAAATAAATTTTCAATACAGGGCAGGGCAAGAGTAGGTTTATAGTTATATGTGAAACAGAGTTTATTCTTGTATTATTATTTATTAATTATTGTATTATTTTCTATATGGACAACCTTTATTAAAATATGCTGGATACAACTAAACCAGTGCAGAAAAGTAAATTTATAGCATTAACTATTTATGTTAGTAATCAGGTAAGTTCTCAAATTAGTAATGTAAGTGCAACATTAAAAAACTAGAAAAGTGCCAGCCAGCATGGCTGAGTGGTTGAATGTTGACCTATGAACCCAGAGGTCATGGTTCAATTCCCAGTTAGAACACATGCCCGGGGTTGCAGGCTCGATTTCCAGTGTGGGGCATGCTGGAGGCAGCTGGTCAATGATTCTCTCTCATCATTGATGTTTCTATCTCTCTCTCCCTCTCCCTACCTCTCTGAAATAAATTTATTTATTTATAATTTATATATAAAACTAGAAAAGGAACAAAATAAATCCAAACTGTACACAAGGAAGGAAAAATAGAGATAAGAGTGAATATTATTTAATAGGGAATTTTTAATATCAGAGAAAAACAACAAAAACAAATCTTGTGGGGTTTTCTTTACAAACAAAACAAAAGAAAGTATAATCTTCTAGTATGAGTGACAAAAATAAAAAGATAAAAGATACAAATCAGCAATATTTGAAATATAAAAGGAAATTTCACTATATATTCTACAAACATTAAAATGATAGCAATGGAATATTACAATCAATATTATGCTCATAAATGCATCAATTTAAAATAAATTGACCAATACCTCAAAAAACCACAAAAATATAAAAGCTAAGCTAAGTTGAAATAGATAATGGAAATAATTTTATACCTATAAGAAAATTGGGTTTGTAATTTAAAAGATGCCAATGAGAATCACATATGTAATGGCAGAGAAAGGACCTTCAGAAAACTACTACTTAAAAGCAAAATATTTGTCAAAACTAATTTTCTCAGAACCTTTGAAGATAAACAAAAGCTTGCAACAATTACAAAATATTTCAGAAACACTGGTAACCCTTCGTAAGAACAGTGAGATTGTGAGCAATATTTATCTTGCCCTATTCCCAACTTTTCCTCCCTCATGACACAGAGATATCTTTGAAAACCAACAGCAGCCTAGAAGATCACTGAGGGAGCAGAAGACATTGGGAGTTCCTCAAAAGTGTAATTCCTAGATAACTGCTATTTTTTTGAGATATAAAGCATTTCCCTAAAATGCTCTACTCTCAGGGCTGATCTTAATCTTTCCTGACTTAGAGCTCCTTCTATGGCAAAAACCTATTCCATAGAGCATTTGCTAAAAATATCTTTAAAAAGTTATATGTGGGCCACCTCAGGAACAAATCCCATTGATTGCTTTCTTACTTGTATATGGATCATAATTTTCTGTTTATTTTCATGTGCCATATTTTAAATAACTGGACATTTTATATATTATAGTGTGGCAACTTGAATGATCACATTTCCTCCTTCTCCTCAGGGTTTCAGCAGCAATTCTTTAACATCACAAATACCTAAGATCACAATACCAGTGACAGTAACAACACAAGCAAAATTTTAAAAGGAAAGACTGGACAATAAAATATCCATAACTGACTTTAAGCTTCAACATATTCCTGGGGGGAAAGGGTTGACAAGATGGTGACCAACAAGAAGGTAGGGAGGGAGAGTGAGGAAGCAATAGAGGAGTGTGTGGATGTGGTGTGTGTGTGTGTGTGTGTGTGTGTGTGTGTGTGTGTGTGTGTGTGAGCTAGGGACAGTTAGATCCTGCAGGTCTTCCAAGGGACTGCCAAATCAGGCAGTCTTAGACGGTGAAACCCCGCTGCTACCACAAGCACTCCAGGGAGGACACCATCAGCACAGAGACCACGCCATCTTGAAGAAAAGAACTGCTTGAGACTAGGATCCTAGCCTTGCCACTACCCAATCTGGTCTCAGTCACAAACTGGGACCCTACAGCTGCTCAGGTAAAAGACTTGCAAACACAGCTGCAGACCCACGGACACCAAGACCCAAGGCACCCTGGCTGCAGATTTCTGTAAGTCACAGAGCCAATGCCCCTCCTCACCAGCCCATGGCAATGGAATAGGAACTGCCAGACCCTCTCCGTACAAACAGGCCTCCTGCTCACACACAGCAGTGGCGACTCTACCTGAATTTGAGCCTGGGTGCACTAACTCGGGGAGTTTGTTTCCCATGACCAGACCCCGTGCCCACACAGGGAGGCTGTACTGAATTTGAGCCTGGGCATGGAATCTTGGCTGAACAGCAACTGGAGAAAAAAAATTAAAAAAACAGGAGGAGAGCCTAAGGGAGCTTTAGGACAATGCAAAATGAAGTAATATACGTATAATAGGGCTGCCAGAAGGACAAGAAGAGCAGCAAGGATTAGAAAATCTATTTGAAGAAATAATGACAGAAAAGTTCCCTGATATGGGGAAGAAAAAAGTAAGAAAAGTACAGAGAGTCCCAAGCAAGATGAATCCCA
>NW_006293319.1:58726-62991 GCF_000327345.1 Myotis davidii
AGTTCGTTGTGCCCTGTTGATTCCCTGAGACCCTGCCCCACCCAAGCTGTGCATAGAGGCTTTTGCATATGAATGGCCTCGCATAAAATTAGAAATCAACTATAGTAAAACAATCACAAAAATTCAAACACTTGGAGGCTGTATAGTATACTATTAAACAATGAGTGGGTTACCAAAGAGATCAAAGAAGAAATAAAACACAGCCTATAAACAAATGACAATAAAAACAGAACAATGCAAAATCTTTGGGATACAATGAAAGCATTCCTGAGAAGGAAGTTCATAGCATTACAGTCCTACATCAAAAAACAAGCAAAACTGATAATCAACCACCTAACTCTGCAACTTGAAGAATTAGAAAGAGAGAAACAAGAAAATCCCAGAGTGCCCAAAGGAAGGAAATAATAAAGATCAGAGCAGAAATAAATGACATAGAAGCCAACAACAACAAAAACAACAATACAAAAGATCAATGAAACCAAGAGCTTGTTCAGCTGGTTCTTTGAAAGGATAAACAAGATTGACAAACCTCTAGCTAGGATCACCAAAAAGCAAAGAGGACTGAAATAAACAAAATCAGAAATGAAAAAGGTGAAATAAAAACAGACCCCATAGAAATACGAAGAATCATAAAAAAATACTATGAGCAACTTTACTCCAACAAACTGGTCAACCTAGATGAAATGGACATATTCCTAAAAAATATGACCTTCCAAAGCTCAACCAGTAGGAATAAAAAAATCTGAATAGGCTGATAACTATGGAGGAAATTGAAGCAGTAATAATAATAAAAAACTTCCAACAAGCAAAATCCCTGGACCAGATGGCTTCACAGAGGTGTTTTAACAAACATTTAAAGAAGAAATAAAACCTATCTTCCTCAGACAATTTCAAAAAATTCAAGAGGAAGGAGCACTTTCAAGCTCTTTCTACGAAGCCAGCATTACCCTAATCCCAAAACCAGATAAAGACAATATAAAGAAAGAGAATTACAGGCCAATATCTCTGATGAACATGGACGCCAATAACATCAACAAAATTCTAGCAAATTGAATCCAGCATTACATTAGAAAGATCATACACCATGACCAAGTGGGATTTATTCTGGGGATGCAAGGATGGTACAATATCCACAAATCAATAAATGTGATACACCATATAAACAAACTGAGTTATGAAAACCATATAATCATATCTATTGATGCAGAAAATGCATTTGACAAAATCCAACACCCTTTCTTGATAAAAACCCTCAGTAAGGTGGGAATAGAAGGATCATACCTCAACATAATAAAAGCCATATATGACAAACCCACAGCCAACATCATACTCAATAGGCAAAAACTATAACCATTTCAACTAAGAATAGGAACAAGACAGGGATGCACACTCTCACCACTCCTGTTCGACAGAGTACTGGAAGTACTAGCCATTGCGATCAAACAACAAGAAGAAATAATAGGCACCCAAATTGGTAAAGAAGAAGTAAAACTGTCCTTATTCGCAGATGACATGATATTGTGCATAGGAAACCCCAAAAACTCCATCAAAAAACTACTAGACTTAATAAATGAATTTGGCAATGTAGCAGGATACAAAATTAACACCCAGAAGTCTATGGCTTTTCTATACCCCAATAAGGAACTCACAGAGAAATTAAAAAAGCAATCCCATTTACCATTGCAACAAAAAATTAAGATACCTAGGAATAAACTTACCAAGGAGATAAAGGGCCTGTACTCAGAAAATTTCAGAAAGCTGAAAAAAGAGATAGAGGAAGACATGAACAAATGGAAGAATATACCATGCTCAGGGATTGGTAGAATCAACATTGCTAAAATGTCCTTACGACCCAAAGCAACCTATAAATTCAATGGAATCCTCATTAAAATACCAATGGCATACTTCCAAGACCTAGAACAAATTCTCCAAAAATTCAGCTGGAGTAAAAAAAGACCCTGAGTAACTGCAGCAATCTTGAGAAAGAAGAACAATGTTGGAGGGATCACAATTCCAGATATCAAGGTATACTACAAAGCTATTGTGCTCAAAACAGCCTGATACTGGCACAAGAACAGACATATAGACGAGTAGAACAGAACAGAGAACCCAGAAATCGACACAAGCCATCATGCTCAATTAATATTTGACAAAGGAGGCAAGAGTATACAATGGAGTTAAGAAAGTCTCTTCAATAAATGGTGTTGGGAAAACTGGACAGGTACTTGCCAAAAAAAAAAAAAAAAAGAAAAAGAAAAAAGAAACGAGACCACCAACTTACACCATACACAAAAATAAACTCAAAATGGATAGGATGTTTAAATATAAGATCGGAAACCATAGAAATCTTAGAAGAAGCTATAGGCAGCAAATAGACATTTGTCGTAGCAATATATTTAACGATACAGCTTCTAGAGCAATGGAAACTAAGGAGAAAATAAACAAACGGGACTACCTCAAAATAAAAAGCTTTTGCAACGAATCATCCATGAGATGCAAATCAAAACAACAATGAGGTACCATCACACACCTGTCAGAATGGCTATCATCAACAAATCAACAAACAGCAAGTGCTGCCGAGGATATAGAGAAAAAGGAACCCTCATGCACTGCTGGTGGGAATGCAGACTGTTGCAGCCACTGTGGAAGACAGTATGGAGTTTCCCCCAAAGGTTAAAAATGGATCTGCCATTTGACCCAGTAATACCACTTCTAGGAATATATCCCAAGAAAACAGAAACACCAATCAGGAAGAATATATGCACCCTTATGTTCATAGCAGCACAATTTACAATAGCTAAGATTTAGAAACAACCTAAATGCCCGTCAGCAGATGAGTGCATTAGAAAACTGTGGCACATCTACACAATGGAATATTGCGCTGCTGCTTAAAGAAGGAATTCTTACCATTTGCAACAGCATGGATGGAACTGGAGAGCTTTATGCTAAGCTAAATAAACCAGTCAGTGAAAGAAAAATACCACATGATGTCACTCATTTATGGATAATAAAAAACATTATAAACTGATGAATAAAAATAGATACAGAGAGAGAAACATCGAACAGACTGTCAAACTACAGCGGAAAGGCTGGGGAGCATGGGGGGGGGAGTAAGAGATCAACTGAAGGACTTGTATGCATGCATATGAGCATAACCAATGGATGCAAGTCACTGGAGGGGGGTGAGGGCATGTGCCGGTGTGTAGGGGAGGTTGGGGGAAGGTCAAGTAGAAAGAAAAGGAGACATTTATACTATAATTGTAATACTTTAAACAATAAAAAAATAAAAATAAATTTAAAAAAACAGAAAAAAAATATATTCCTGGGAATGTAAAACATCACACACATGCCCAGTGCTGTGTTTATGGTATTTGTGCCCAGGAAATATTTTAAAAGGCTCTAACTTCCTATATTTGGCTGATGCTGAGGCTCTGTAAGCAGAAAGTGAAGTTTAAGGCATAGATGTAAACTGCTTGCTTGCACACTGAAGAAATGTCCCAAGAAACACAGAGATCCACTCTCAAAGGCTGGGAGATTTAATAGTTCAAAATATATAAAAAATCACCATCAACCATCAGCTGACAATTAAACTAATGGGGTAGAAACATTACTGATAGTACACAACAAAGAATACAGACTTTACAAAATTAGTCCAGAAAATTCACTAGACAAACACACAGGAGCATCAATGAAAATTAACATGACCAACAACAAGCCCTAGGGAGAAGGAGGAAATGTGATAATCAGAGTTGCCACACTATATTATTTAAAATGTCCAGTTATTAAAAATATGACACATGAAAAACAACAGGAAATCATGGTTCATATACAAGTAAGAAAACAATCAATGGAATTTGTCCCTGAGATAGCCCACTTATATGATTTACTAGACAAAGAATTTAAGTCAGTTACTTGTAATTATAAAAAAATGACTAAGGAGAATTTATGAAGTTGAAAAATAGAACTAAAATTAACAAATTATTGCATAAACTCAGCATCAAATTTGAATTGCCAAAGAATGAATTAGCAAACTTGAAAATAGGCTGATTAAGATTTTTATTCTGAGAAACAGAAAGAAAAAACTGGAAAATGGAACTTCCATTTGACCCTGTGATCCCACTTCTAGGAATACATCCCAAGAAACCAGAAACACCAGTCAGAAAGGATATATGCACCCCTATGTTCATAGCAGCACAATTCACCATAGCTAAGATCTGGAAACAGCCTAAGTGCCCATCTGTAGAGGAATGGATTAGAAAACAGTG
>NW_006293319.1:64807-70485 GCF_000327345.1 Myotis davidii
GGTAATAAAGACCATTATAAACTTAGGAACAAAAATAGATACAGAGGCAGAGCTGCCTCGAACAAACTGTCAAACTACAGCGGGAAGGCCGGGGAGGGTTGGGTGGCGGGGGTGGGTAAGAAATCAACCGAAGGACTTGTATGCATGCATATAAGCATAACCAATGGACATAAGACACTGGGGGGTAGGGGAGGCCAGGGGATTGTCAAGGGCGGGAGAAAAAAAAATGAGACATATGTAATACTCTTTGTAATACTTTAAGCAATAAAAAAATAAAATAAAATAAAATAAATGAACAGTCTCAGAAACCTGTGGGGTACTATCAAGTATATCAGCATATGCACATTGAAAATCTCAGGAGAAGAGAGAGGGAAAGGGTAAAAAAGAACATTTCAGAAAGTAAGAGCCTAAAACTTCCCAAAATATCAAAAAGAACCTACATACCCAAAAAGCTCATTAAACTCTAATTAGTATCAACAGAAAGAGATTTACTATGGGATTCATCATAGTCAAACTTTTGAAAGACAAAGACAGAAGAGGAAGAGAAGCAACTCATCATATGCAAAACATTCTCAATATTATTAAAGATGACTTCTCATTTGGAACCATGGAAAATAAAAGACTGTATGATGATATATTCAAAGTGCTAAAAGCAAAGTGTTATCAACTAATGGTTCCATATATAGCTAATTACTCTTCACAAATGAAGAAGAAATTAAGACTTTCCCAGCTAAATAGAAACTGAGACAATCGTCACTAATAGACATGCTTTACAAAACATACCAAAGGACATCCTTCAGGCTGAAATGAAAGGATACCAAACAGTATTTTAAATTCACACAAAGAAATAAAAGGCATGGGTACATTTAACTACACATGTAAATATAAAATATGTGTAAATGTGTTTTTATTTGTTACTATTTTCATATCTTATTTAAAAGACAACCCTATAAAGTAATAATTACAAAACTATGTTGATGGGCTTGGAAGGAGACTTGACTTGGGGAGGTGAATACACAATATAAAATGCAGTTGGTGTATTATAGAATTATACACCTAAAGCCTATATAATTTTATTAACCAATTTCATCTCAATAAATTCAATTAAAATATGTAAATTGTATGACAATAATAGCACAGAGAACATTGAAAGGAACATCAGGGCACTTTTGAAATCAAGTTGGAATTAATTCAAACTGCATGGTTATAAAATGTTAAATTTAATCCTCAAGGTAACCACTAAGAAAATAACTTTTTAAATACAGTAAAATGAATTAATAACAGAGGAATGAAAATGGGAAGGCATTAATGTAGCAATATTGAGCAAAAAAAGAAGATAAGCATAAACAAACAGCAAAATGGTAGATATAATCCCACCTTCTCAATAATTACATTACTTTTATATAGATTAATCCCTTTAAATAAAAGGCAGATATTGGCAAAAATAGGATAAAACATGATCTAACTGTATGCTGCTCACTAGAGGTATATTTTAGATTTTAAAACACAAATAAATTAAAATTATGAAAAAGCTATACAGTACAAATAGTGAGCAAAAGAGAGTTGGGGTGACTACACTAATATAGAACAAAATAGACAGAGATAGAAATTGTTACTAAAAGAAAAGAAGGATATTATATGATAAATTTTATTAAACAATGTCATCCCAATAAATTCAACTAAAAATAAAATCAATAAAGTGACCTAAAAATCCAAAAAAAAGACACGGCAATAAAAATATATATGAACATAACTACAAAGTTCCAAAATCCAGAAAGCCAATACCAATAGAATTGAAGAAAGAGATACACAATTCAACAATATTCCAAGACTCCAATACCTTATTTTCAAAATGGATTGAACAATGAGATAAAAGATTAACAAGGATATAGGAAGCTTTTAAAACATTGTAAATTGACTTGACTTAAGAGACCTCTACAAAAAACTCTAAATGATAGTCTGATACATGTTTTTACAGTTTTTTTAGGTGCACATAGAACATGCTCCAAGATAGACCATCTGTTAGGTAATTAAAAGAGCCTCAATAAATTTATAAGGATTCAATCATGCAATGACATGATATTAAGCTTCTATAATAGAAGGATATTTGGGGAAAATATAATATATGTAAATTAAACAGAACACTCAAAAAACAAAACAAAACGCAATTGGTAAAAAAGAAAGCACAATTGAAATTAGAAAATATTTAGCCTCTATGTGTTTCAATGCTTTTGAGTATATTTAAATAGCATTCCACGAAACAATGAATGGGTTACCAAAGGGATTAAAGAAGAAATAAAAAAAAAAACCATCTGGAAACAAATGAAAATGAACACACAATAACCCATAATCAATGGGACACAGTAAAAGCAGTCCCGAGAGCGAAGTTTACAGTGTACTGGGCTGCATATCTGGCACTTCGGCCAGATGGGTCATGTTGTGCTGTCTGTTCCTAGAACACACAGATAGGAAGGTACTGACATTAGGCCAGGCCTTGAGATATGGTCTCATGGCCCCTTCCCGGCACTCTGTACTCTCTGTTCCTAGAACACACAGATAGGAAGGTAATGATGCTATACTGTGTTGGGAACTAATTGTGTAAACAAGGCTTTGTAACTAACTTTGTGGTTTTTGCAAATAAAAAGGCTGTTAACTCTTGCGGTCGCGGCTGCAGTTCAGCCTCTGCTTCATCCAGCTTAATAAAGGCACTTAAATTTAAATTCTGAGTTGGTGGTCTATCTCTCTGAGTGAACCCATAACATTTGGAGGCCCCCAGCGAGATCCCCGGCAGGGCTGAGAGGGACCCCCTATTTAGGACAGGAGGCTCCCCCCCGGCAGGGGTGAGAGGGACCCCTTATTTAGGGCAGGAGGCTCTCCCCTGGAAGGGATGAAAGGGACCCCTTATTTAGGGCAGGAGGCTCTCCCCCAGCAGGGGTGAGAGGGACCCCCTATTTAAGGCAAGAGGCTCTCCCCCATTTATCGCCGGGCAGGCAGCGAGATACCCCACATCCCTGTGGGGAACGACTACCAAGGAGGCCTCCAGTCTCCATCCTGGGTTCCAGGGAGGCAGAGGAGACTCCACCCCAAACTTTCAATTCGGAAACCTAGCCACCTGGACTCTCGAGAGAGGTAAGGAAGACCGGTTGTTAAACTGGAATTGGAACTTCCCACGGAAGGACCTATACGGAGGGCTGGACGCAGCGGTACTCCTGGTCCTGACCTGTGGCCACGACGGTGGCCGGGATCTCTGGTTCGTGCGGCTGTAGGCTGCACCGGGTTTGTCTGTCTAGTATTTGTTGTCTTGGTATTTGTTGTCAAAAAGTCATCTGCTTCTGTATGCACCCTGCTGCAATGTTTTTTGAAAAAATTTCAGGACTTCAAGGAGCAAGCTGCAGGTTCTGGGCAACCTTGGGTTGCATTTGTCTGGTTTGTTTTGTCTTTGTTCTTTGTTGTCTTAGTCTTTGTCAAAATGGGTTAGGGTCAGTCATCTTTGTCGACCCCCTACCAGTCTGGCCCACTCCAAGTGAGTGGAAGGGGAGATTGATCACCTCCCGGGAAGCCATAGAGCTCCCTTAGGCAATTAGTCAGGAATTAGTTGGATTGCTTAAACTCTGAGTAAACATTTGGTAGAAGTCAAAACTTGGACTGTCTGGTGTATGAATATCAGGGTGAGAGTCTGTGTGAAGCGAAAGCTATTTTGTGCTGTCTGGCTATACACATAAGAGTATTTGTTATCTCTTTCTGTTGTTTCTTTAAAGACAGGGTAAACCCTGCTTTAAGGGGAAGAAAGTAGAGAACTTTTAATTGCTTTTCCCTGAGGTATAATTTTGCTGTGTTAGGTTAAAATTTTAGAAGTCTAGGGTTAATTTAAAGGTGTAAGGTTGCAACCCAAAGAAGTTTAACAAAGGCTTGTTAGGTTAAGATTAGTACATTTTCTCATAGCCTGTGTAGGGTGAGGGAGAGGGACTGCTGGATTTTTATCATGTGGTCCCGAGACCTGCAACCTGCCTGCCCTTCCTGATAGATTTGCAGTAGGTCTCTGTTAGGGACAGCATCCTCTCTAACTGGGGGAGGAAGAGAGCTGAAAACTGCTCCGGAATGGGTGTGAAATAGGGTAGTGGCGGTAGGATTCACTCGATAGGGTAGTAGGCTCTCAGCCTGCTGAGATGTAGGAGCCTTAGGCTGGAGGCAGATAGGTCAAAAGTAGTAAAAGAGGAGAAGGATTTGAGCCTCTGGGGCTTAAAGAAGGAAAAATCTAGGAGGGAGAGCAGCTAAGGAAATGGTTAATGCAGAAAAGAGGGGGGCCATCAGCAGGGAAAGCAGACCAGAAGTTTTGTTGATTTTTACTTATCTGCTGGACTCAAGGCCGCAAGCTGCTAAGCACAGTAAGTTTTTCTCTGCCCCGTTTTGTTCTCTTTAACCCTTCCAAGACTAGATTAGACTGATACAGTATACTTGAAATTGCATAAGGAAGGAAGCACCTGCTCTTAGTAATTTAAGAAATACTGGCTGTTTACTTTATAGTAATCATTAAAGGATTGAGGTTTCTAGGAATAAGGAATTACTGAGTAGTTATAACTCTGGAGAGTCCATATAAAGGACTGGCAAGGAAAATCAGAAGATCTTAAGGCAGGTCAGTAGCTTTTCTCCTATGTAATTCCCCCCAAATTTGGAAATCAATGCTAAATAAATCATGGAAATACATTTCTTTTTATAAATTCAATAAGACTAGTTTCCAATAGTGGTTTTATTGACTGAAAACTTTGACTGGAATATCATGTTTTAAAGAGCCCTGTCTGAGCTCTGAAGACTTGAAGCCAATAAGTGTGCCACAAGAAAAGCCTGGTATCCTGCTTAGGATCCCTGAAGATGGCTGGCGCTGGAGCATCAGGCCCATGCCATACCATCACTGGCAGTTGGTCAGAGTAGAAGGGGAGCAATAAGGACGCTTCTGCGTCCCTGCAGGACCCCCATGCACACTGGGCCGCGACGAGTAGGAGGGCTGCTGAGAAGGGCCTTGAAGCAAGGACAATGGGCAGCAGATACTGCAGGCAAGCCTGATGGCACCTAGATGGCTTGGCTTCCTGGCCCTATGGGGCACATTAAGGTTCAATCATAAAATTCCAGCAAAGGTAGTCAGTTACCATTCTTGTTGTGTTTATGCAAACAATCAGGCCAAATTGAATACAGTAAATAAATTGGTATTTTAATAGATGGAGGGGTAATTTTAAGGAGAAAAACTCTATTTCAATAGAGGTTATTAAAACTAAAATGTTTTCTTTCCTTCCCACCAGACCATTTGTTACAGTTTGTCTCTGCCAGGTCACAAGCCCACCTCCTTCTATGCCCAGGCCTCATCGTCCCTCTGACAGACAGCAAGGATCTCTTGGCTCTGAGAGAAACTTCTGACCCTCCTCAGCTTGAAGTAGTTGCAGAAGAAAATCCAACACCCATTTTCCCTGAAAGAATTCAGAGCCAGGATCCTTGAGGCAATATAGTAGGCAGTTAGACAGACATGAGCAGAGCAAGGACGATGGGCCAATTGGCACTGCCAGCTATGTACGTAAGACAAGGGGACTCCCCAGAAGCAAGAGGGAACTAGGATGCAGATGAAGAAGCCCAGGAGGCTGCCCTAAAACCAGTGGGGCCTTCAGAGATTTGAGTGACTCTTCCAGACC
>NW_006293319.1:70587-72069 GCF_000327345.1 Myotis davidii
TTCTTGCAGGCTTTGCAGCCTACCCAGAAAGCAGACCAGAAGCACGTCCGAGATGCTCTGCCTGTATCCGGTTCATCCCTTCCAACCTAGTGACACTGTTTGGGTAAAGAAATTTGCCACCCGAGGACTGACTCCTACCTGGAAAGGACCACTCCCACGGCAGTCAAGGTTAACGGGATTCTGATGTGGCTTCATCACACCCGGCTTAAGACAGCCCAGGCGAAACAGAGAGTCCAGGACGCTTCCGTCCCTCTAGAGATAATTCCAGGCCCTTATCTTATAAACAGGCCCACTGACCTTATTCTGCAAAGAATTAATTCTATCAAGCTTATAGTCCTCAGGGGTCCCGCCCAACAATGACCCAAAAGAGTCAATGATTTGACTCATGTACATAAAACCAGTGGGGAATGTACTGGGCTGCATATCTGGCACTTTGGCCAGATGGGTCATGTTGTGCTGTCTGTCCCTGAAACACATAGATAGGAAGGTAAGGACATCAGGTCAGGCCTTGAGATATGGTCTCATGGCCCCTTCCCGACACTCTGTACTCTCTGTTCCTAGAACACATAGATAGGAAGGTAATGATGCTATACTGTGTTGGGAACTAATTGTGTAAACAAGGCTTTGTAACTAACTTTGTGGTTTTTGCAAATAAAAAGGCTGTAACTCTTGCGGTTGTGACTGCAGTTGAGCCTCTGCTTCGGCAGGGTGCTGTAACTGTAGTCAGCTGGCCAGCTTAATAAAGGCTCTTAAATTTAAATTCTGAGTTGGTGGTCTATCTCGCTGAGTGAACCCATAACAATAGCAGTACAGACCAACCTCAAAAATAAAACCAAAAAAACCCCAAAACAAACAAACAAACAAAAACAAACCACACCGAAAAACAAAAAAAAACTGATGGAAAAATATCCTTGGGTGAGGATTAACAACGACAACAAAAAGCTCTCAGGAAAGTACAACGGAATGTACACTTAAGACTTTAATAGCAAATAAAGAAGGAAAGAAGGAAATAATAAAGATCAGAACTGAAATAAATGACATGGAGACAAAAAAATACAAAAAATATCAATAAAGTCAAAAGCTGGTGCTTTGAAAAGATAAACAATATATATATTTTTAATCTTATTGTTCAGATTATTACAGATGTTCCTCTTTTTCCCCCCATAGCTCCCCTCCACCAGATTCCCACCCCACCCCATGCCCTCACCACCCCACTGTCCCCACCCATAGGCACTGCATATCTGCATATAAGATCTTTGTCCAATCTCTTCCTGCACCCTCCCCACATCCCCTTCCCCCAAGAATTGTCAGTCCAGTCCATTTCCTTGCCTCTGATTCTATTCCATTCACCAGTTTTCATCAGATTTTTTTTATTCATTTGATTTTTAGATTCACTTGTTGATAGATTTGTATTTATTGTCACTTTGTTGTTCATAATTTTTTATCTTTACCTTCTTCTTCTTCTTCTTCTTCTCCCCATCC
>NW_006293319.1:73151-74211 GCF_000327345.1 Myotis davidii
GTTATGGAATTTTTATTATAACATTTCTTACATACTGTTATATTGGCTGGACTGCAAAAACATTCCTTGTGGGCCGCATGTGGCCCATGGGCCGTGAGTTTGACATGCTTGCTCTAGCCAGACTCACCAGGAAACAGAGAGAGGACCCAAATAAACAAATTCAGGAATGAAAGAGGTGAAGTAACACCTGACCCCACAGAATACAAAAGATCATAAAAAATTCTATGAATGACTATATCCTATCAAACTGGACAACCTGGATGAAATGGACATATGCCTAAAAATAATACTGTCTTCCAAAACTCCATCAGAAAGAATCAGAAAACCTGCATAGGCCAATAACAACTGACGAAATTGAAGCAGTAAAGAAATACTTCCAGCAAACAAAAGCCCTGGTCTGGATTGCTTCACAGGTGAGTTTTACCAAACATTCAAAAAAGAACTAACACCCATCATTCTCAAACTACTCCAAAAAATTCAAAACGAAGGAACACTTCCAAGCTCTTTCTATGAGGCCAGCATTATCCTAATCCCAAAATCAGATAAAGACACTAAAAAGAAAGCAACTGAATATTAGCAAATCAGATCCAGCAATACATTAAAAAGATCACACACCATAACCAAGTGGGATTTATTCCGGGGATGCAAGGCTAGTACATTAGCCAATCAATAAAGGTGATACCTCATATAAACATATTTCCAGACAAAAATCACATGATCATATCAATTGGTGCAAAAAAAGTATTGGACACAATCCAATAATTTTTTTTTTGATAAAAACTCTCAGCAAAGTGGGAATAGAGAGATCAAACCTCTCTCAATAGAGAGATCATAATAAAAAACCATAAATGACAAACCTACAGCCAACATCATACTCATAGGGCAAAAATAAAACCATTTCCCCTAAGAACAGGACAAAGACATGGATACCCACTTTCACCACTCTTGTTCAACATAGTCCTGGAAGTCCTAGCCATAGTTATTAGATAACAAGAAGAAATAAAAGGCATCCAAATTGGAAAGAACAAAGTAAAGCTCTCATTATTCACAGATGACATGA
>NW_006293319.1:74699-86924 GCF_000327345.1 Myotis davidii
TGATTACATACAGCCTTGTGACAGTTTTCCTGCATGTCATAAGCATTTGAATATAAATTAAAATGTTAAAAATCAAATCTGATATTGTTTTACCTTTTATTTGGTGTGTGGAATGTGTGCGGAAGAGGGGGTAGTCTTATATGGCGAGTATATAACAAACTCTGTATTTTGAGTGGAAATATTAGGGGGTCGTCTTATACGCCCAGTCGTCTTATATGCCGGCAAATACGGTAGTACATAGAAAACTCTAAAGACTCCATCAAAACACTAGTAGATACAATAAATTAATTCAGCAACATAGCGGGATACAAAGTTAATCCAGAAATCAATGGCATTTTTATGCAACAATCATTTACTCTCAGAAAGAGAAACTAAAAAATAATCTCATGTACCATTGCAACAAAAAAATTAAGGTACTTAGGAATTAACAAAGGAGGGAAAAGACCTGTACTATGAAAACTACAGGCAGCTGAAAAAAAAATAGAAGAAGATATAAACAAGTGGAACAATATACCGTGTTCCTGGATTGGTAGAATCAACATCATTAAAATGTCTATACTACCCAAAGCAATCTATAGATTCAATGCAATAACCATTAAAATACCAATGGCATATTTCACAGATCTAAGACAAGCACTCCAAAAATTTATATGAAACCAAAAAGACTCCAAATAGCCACAACAATCTTGAAAAAGAACAATAAAATTGGAGGGATCACAATACCAGATATCAAGTTATACTACAAAGCCACTGTTCTCACAACAGCCTGGTACTGGAACAAAAACAGGCATATAAACCAATGGAACAGAATAGAGAATAGAGAAATTAATCCAAGCCATTATGTTCAATTAATATTTGATAAAGGAGGCAAGAGCATATAATAAAGTCAAGACAGTCTCTTTAATAAATTCTGTTGGGATAATTGGATAGGTACATGCAAAAAAGTGAAACTAGACTACCAATTTACACCATACACAAGAATAAACTCAAGATGGATAAAAGACTTAAATGTAAGCCAAGAGACATATGAAAACATGCTCAAAGTCACTAATTGTCCGAGAGGTGCAAATCAAAACGACAATGAGGTACCATCTCACACCTGCCAGAATGGTTATCATCAACAAGTCAATGAAGGACAACTGCTAGCGAGATGTGGAGAAAAAGGAACCCTTGTGCACTACTGGGGGTAATGCAGACTGGTGCAGCCACTGTGGAGAACAGTATGGAGTTTCCTCAAAGAAATTAAAAATGGAACTCCCATTTGACCCAGTAACCCCACTTCTAGGAATATATCCCAAGAAATCAGAAACACCAATCAGAAAGGATATACAGTGGGGCCTTGACTACGAGTTTAATTCGTTCTGAGACCGAGCTCATTAAGGAGCTCGTTAAGGAGCTCGTTAACTCAAATTACTCTGACAACTCAATGCAAAAAAATCCGCCGAGAGACAGCTGGTATCTCAAAAAACTCGTTAGTCGGAATACTCGTAAGTCAAGGCCCCACTGTATGCACCCCTATGTTCATAGCAGCACAATTTACCATAGCTAAGATTTGGAAACAGCCTGTGTCCATCAGAAGATGAGTGGATTAAAAGCAGTGGTACATCTACACAAGGGAATACTATGCTGTTGTACAAAAGAAAGAACTCTTACCATTTGCAACAGCATGGATGGACTTGGAGAGCATTATGCTAAGTTAAAAAGCCAGGAAGAGGAAGATAAGTATCACATGATCTCACTCATTTGTGGAATATAATTCACAACATAAACTGAAGAATAAAAATAGATCTAGAGACATAGAAGCATCAAACAGACCATTCAACCTTATTGGGAAGGCAGGGGAGGGGAAGCGGGTAAGAGATCAACCAAAGGACTTGTATACATGCATATAAGCATAACCCATGGACACAGACAGCAGGAGGGAGGGGGCATGTGCTGGGGGTGGTAGCAGCAGGTTCTCTTCAAGAAATGGTGTTGGGAAACCTGGACAGCTACATGCAAAATAAAATGAAACTAGACCACTTTCTTACACCATGCACAAGAATAAACTCAAAATGGATAAAAGACCTAAATATAATTCATGAAATCATAAAAATCTTAGAAGAAACCATAGGCAGCAAAGTGTCAGACATCTCTTGGAGCAATATGTTTTGGATATACCTCTTTGGGCAAGGGAAACTAAGGAGAAAATAAACAGCTGAAACCGGTTTGGCTCAGTGGATAAGGGTGGGGGCATGTGCTGGGGGTGGTAGCAGCCGGGGAGAGGTCAATGGGGGGAAAAGGAGGCATATGTAATACTTTAAAAAGTAAATAATTTAAAGTAAAAAAGAAAAAAATACTTAAATGTAATTCTAGAAATCATAGAAGAAACCATAGAAGGAACCATAGGCAGCAAAATCTCAGACATCTCTGGTAACAATATGATTATGGATATACCTCTTTGAGCAAGGGAAACTAAGGAGAAAATAAACAGCTGAAACCGGTTTGGCTCAGTGGATAGAGCGTCGGTCTGCGGACTGAAAGGTCCCAGGTTCGATTCCGGTCAAGAGCATGTACCTGGGGTGCGGGCACATCCCCAGCGGGGGATGTGCAGGAAGCAGCTGATCGATGTTTCTCTCTCATCGATGTTTCTAACTCTCTATCTCTCTCCCTTCCTCTCTGTAACAAATCAATAAAATATATATATAAAAAAGTAAAAAAAAAAAGGAGAAAATAAACAAATGGGACTACATCAAAATGAAAAGTTTCTGCATGGAAAAAGAACCATGAACAAAATGAAAAGAGAGCCCAGTGCATGGTAAAACATGTTTGACAATGATACATCCGATAAGAGCTTAATTTCCAAAATATATAGGGAACTAAGATAGCTTAACAAAAGGAAGACAATCCAATTACAAAAATGGGCAAAGGACCTGAATTAACACTTCTGCAAAGTGGACACACAGGAGGCCAAGAGACATATGAAAATGCTCAAAGTCATAAATCATCTGAGATATGCAATTAAAACTCTAATGAACTATCACCTCACACCAGTCAAAATGCTATCATTAACAAATCAATAAATGACGTGTTGATAAGGATGTAGAGAAAAGGGAACTCTTGTGCACTGCTGCTTGGAATGCAGACTGGTGCAGCCACTAATGGAAAAGAGTCTGGAGTTTCCTCAAAAAGTATAAGTGGAACTGCCATTTGATCCAGTGTTCCCACTTCTAGGGTTATATTCTATGAAATCAGAAACACCAATCAGAAAGAATATATGCACCCCTATCTTCATAGCAGCACAATTTACAGTAGCTAAGATTTGTAACAGCCTAAGTGCCTGTCAGCAGATGAATGGATAAAAAAGCTGTTGTATATTTATTTACACAATGGAATAACTCTTACTATTTGCAACAGCCTGGATGGACCTGGAGAGTATTATGCTAAGGGAAAAAAGCCCATCAGGGAAAGATAATATCACATGATCTCACTCATATGTGGAATCTAATAAACAAAATAAACTGATGAATTAATTAGAACCAGAGACAGAAACATGGACCAGACTGACGAATTTCAAAGAGAAGGCATTGGAAGGGAGCATTTAAGAGATCTTATATGCATATATGGATAACACATGACACAGACAATAGAGTGGTGATAGCCTGCCAGGGGCAGCTATGGGGTAGAGGCAGTAAATGAGAAAACAAGCAAACAAAGGGACATCTGCAATAATTTTAACAATAAAAAAAAATGTACTGTGAAAAATAACAAAAAAATTAGAAAATATTTTGAGATAAATGAAAACTGAAACATAACATGTCAACATTTATGAAATTAAAGCAGTACTTAGAAGGAAACACACATCTGCAAATGTCCAAATTAAAAATGCACTTTTGATGGGAATACAGTCTGGTACAGCCACTATGGAAATCAGTATGAAGGCTCTTCAAAATTTTTAAATGGAACCACCTTATTATTCAGGAATCCCACTTCTGGGTATATATCTGAAGAAACCCAACGTACCAATTCAAAAGAAAATGTGCACCAAAGTTCATTTCAGCATTATTTATAATAGCCAAGTTATGCAAGCACCTAAGTGCTCATCAACAAATAAGTGGTTAAAAAATAACAACAGAAAACTGTGGTACAGGAGGGTTGGGCCAGGCAGGAAACTTTAGAGGAGAGGCCCCTGGCGTGTGAGGGGAGGGGAGAGGGGGGTTCCAGAGGGCCTAGAGAATCCCCAGGGCCGATCTCAACCTGGATGAGGAACAAAGTGGCATGGCAGGAGCTCAAGCCTCCCCAGACCCCCATGTGGCTGGGAGCTTGGGCAGCCCCCCTCTCAAAAAGCCCTGGGTTGTTATGAGTGCACTCAGCGAGATAGACCACCGACTCAGAATTTAAATTTAAGAGACTTTATTAAGCTGGCCAGCTGGCTATAGTTACAGCACCTTGCCAAAGCAGAGGCCGAACTGCAGCGCTGACTACAGGAGTTACATTTTATTATTAAATTTTGTAGAGGCCCAGAGAAAATGTGTCTTTCAAATTCTGGGCCTCCTAATATGGAGGAAACTCTATTTATACTTTTTCCAGTCCTTTGTCTCCCAAATTTGGAATGAGACTTCCGGGCCTTCTGAGAAAGAAGGACTGTGTGCTGGGAAAAGGCCTGCGCTGGGAAGGGGCCATCTCAAGGCCTGGCCTGATGTCAGTATCTTCCTATCTATATGTTTTAGGAACAGACAGCACGGCATGACCTGTCTGGCCGAAGTGCCAGATATGCAGCCCAGTACAGGTGTCCCCCTGCATGTCCCATCTCACAACGCCTGTATGGCTACTGGCCCTGAGAAGTTTGAAAGCCTGCTGTGGCCTAGGGATGAGTGGCTGCGTTTGTGCATTGGTTGCAGGCAAGATTCAGTAGCGTGTGACCCTGTAAAGCAAAACCTGATGCTGCTTCTGGACCACCCATGTGCTCTTTTCTCTGGTACTTTGCCCCAAGCAGATACATCACAGCATGAATGAAATGAACCTGAGACCAGTGAGGGTGGAGCGGTTGACATCATTCTCTGTGAGCAGCGCCTTGCCAGCATCAGGGAGTCACCTGGGTTTTGCTGCCTCACCCACTCACAATGCCATCCCTGCCTCAGTCCAGCCAGTGGCAGTTACAAACCTGGGTCCCTCCCTGAGCTCTCTGCCATCTGCATTGTTTCTGATGCTCCCAATGTGTATGGTGATCGAGAGGTGTTGTGTGGGTTACTCAAAAGAAACTACACCCTACCTCCACCACCTTATTCCCACCTGGAGAGCAATTACTTCTGAACCATTCTACCTGACATTTTATCTTATTTAGCTGACAGACAACCTCCTCAGTACATCCACCTCAACTCTATAAATGTTGATGTTAATATAGCATTATCTATCACCGCTAATACTTCAGCACTAGATCCCTATTGGTCCAATGGAAATGTTGGATTAGAACAAGGCATTGTTTCAATAGACTCTCGCTCTGTGAACATTCACAGTGCCCACACTTTTCATCCATGAGGTAGCCTTGGACACAAAAATCACTATGGAGAACATCTTTAGGGTTATCAGCCTCATCTCTACAGATGGAATGGCAGAGGAGCTTAAAATGGATGGTGTTGCAGGTGGGAATTCTCAAATCCCAAATGGCTCCAGAAGTCATGAACCTCTCTGCCTGTGGATTATATGAGCAAGAACCTTGCTGCCGACAGTGTAGGGCATGGTGGTGTGATACCCATTCATGGGAATGGCCTGGAACTTCTTGTGGTCATGGAGGCAGCACACAATGCAAGTTGGGTCAAGAGGATATCTGTGCCCTCAGTGACTCCATTCACAGCATGGTCACAAGTCCCAACTCTGTAAGCATGGCTGTCTCTACCTCACACAACATTACCTCCTTAGAATCTGTTTCCCAACATGAAGTTGACCTATGCCTAGAACCTGTGGCTATCTCCTCCATCACCTAGGAGGGTTTCTATGGGAACAGGTCATGTAGATGTGTTATAGGCACCTCTCACTGACACCAGAGAGGTGTTGCCCAACAGGTCCCTGAATCAGTGGGAGGGGAGTATCCCCAACTTCGATTCTTGTCTTCTCATATACAGTGGGGCCTTGACTTATGAGTGTCCTAATGAGTTTTCTGAGATACCAGCTGTCTCTCGACCGATTTTTTGCATTGAGTTGATAGAGTAATTTGAGTTAACGAGCTCCTTAATGAGCTCCTTAATGAGCTCAGTCCTGGAACGAATTAAACTGGAAAGTCAAGGCCCCACTGTAAATGAATTATACAAGAGACCTTGACTGCATTGTAAAAATCCAACTTATTTTATCATTTTTTAAATCTTCACCCAAGGATATTTTTCCATTGATTTTTAGAGAGTGGAAGAGAGAGAGAAAGACAGAGAGAAACGACAATGTGAAAGAAACACATTGATTCGTAGTCTCCTGCATGCACCCTGACCAAACCCAAGGCAGGAGAGGAGTCTGCAACTCAGGTATTTGCCCTTGACCAGAATCGAACCTGGGGTTCTTTGATCCACAGGCCGACACTCTATCCACTGAGCCACACTAGCTAGGCCAAAAAAAGCCAATTTATTAAAGCAATTAAAGCATGCACTTTTATTGAAAAAGAAGAGCAAGCAAACCTACACATCTGGCTTACGAAGCACCGATGGGCTCTCAGCTAATATGAAGAGCAGGTTGGGTGGGGGTTGGAAGCTTTATATACAGTCCTGTCTATAGATTTTAAAACTCCTTTGCTGACTATTTTGGTACAGATTAACTTCCAAGGTACCTTTTTTTTTACTTTCTTGTGCCCTCCCCAGAATTCATGAGAAGCACCTGGCAACTTTGTCTTGCCAAGCCTTTCGACTCCTGGCTTCTCTGCTTAGGGCAGGGGTTCTCAACTTTGGCTGCACATTAGAATCACCTGGGAAACTTTTTAAAATCATGATTTCTGGGCCTCATCCTCTGGAAATTCTGTTTCTTTGTTACTAATGTTGTGGCTTTACCCCATAACAAAGAAACAGAATTTCCGGAGGATAAGGCCCAGAAATCAGGATTTTAAAAAGATTCTCAGGTGATTCTAATGTGCAGCCAAGGTTGAGAACCACTGGCTTAGGGAATAAAACTGCCCTTTTTTTTCCTTTCCCCCTTCCCCCCTCCCTTCCTTCATTCTCTCATTAGGGAGGTTTTTAAACCATTTGCTCTTTTGTCCTTGGCTGGGGAAGATAATGGCTTGTTAGTTACAAGATGATTTCAAATTGCCCACACTGTTTGGCCTTGTTTTAACTTTCCTGTCTCAGTTTCCCTATTCCTCCTGCCCTGGAATACTGTAACAGATGTATCTTTGAACAGTCGTTATTTTGTACCACCTTCACGACAAATGGAAGAATCCAATACAAACAAGGAAAATACGGCAACCTTGTTCACAACTTGGTGCACATTCTGTGACTGAGCCTATTCCTCAGACCGCCCTGATCACCGACCAGTGACTTCTGTTCCTGACACTCCAGTAGAGAGAAGAGTGAGGCTTTCTCTCCCAAAGCACCTTGTTCTCAACCACTCAATTGTGGAAGCAAAAGTTTTTTTGTGGACTGGAGAGACCATTCCTGTGTGGACTTGCTTTGGGCCTTTCATTGGCCACCAAAGTAATTCCATGAAAGTAACAGAATGGACAGACAAGATAGTTAAACATATTTAGAAGTTATACCACAATGGTGTCCTAGAATTCTGCATTGTTACAACTGATAAAAATGAATGCAATTGGATAATGTTTGTGCAAAGCCAGTAACTGGGAAGAGCAGAGTTTGGTGGATTATACCCATGATGAAATAATTTATTTTTGTACCTCACAAGATATTCCTCCCGAAAGGGAACTGCTTTTTTATTACAACCAGGATTATGTTCAGCAGATTTGTGTTCCTGAACACCCAGATGTAACTGTGGCAAAGAGTGCAGTTCTTATACAGAATTCAAAGCCCACCTGACAGCCACATCCACAACCATCTTCCTAACCAGGGCCACAGGCCCACTCAGCAAAGAAAGAAAGTGGAAGTGCTCAATGTGCCCTGGAGTTTTTATCTCTCCTTCCAAACTTCATATCCACTTCTAGGGTCACATAAGTATGAAGCCCCACAGGTGTGATTTCTGTAGCAAAGTTTTTAGTGATCCCAGAATCCTGTGGACCCACCTCAAGATACATACAGATAAATTCCTAAATAGATGTGGTATAATCATACATTAGAATATTATCCAGTTATAAAAATAAAATACTAACATATTGTTCCATGGATGAACATTAAAAAATGTTAAGATAATTGAAAGGAGTCACAGTGTGGTGATGGTCAGAGGGAAGGGGGAACTGGGGGCTGGGTGGAAGGTGGCAAAGGGGAGTAAAATGGGGACATCTATAATAGCATCAAAAATAAAAATAAAAGGAAAAAAAGATCACATACTGTATTATTTCATTTATTTGAAATGTCCAGAATAGGCAAATCCATGGAACCAAAACTATTAGTGCTTCTGATGGATTGGGGGAGGAAGAAAGGGTTAGAGGGGTTGTTTGATACATGATATGGCATTTCTACTTGGGATGAAAAAATGCATACTAAAATTATATAGTGGAGACACAACTATGCAAATATGTTAAAACTTTTAAATTATACAGTTATAGGCTCAATTCCAAGATGGCTGCACACTAGGAAAGCCCCATTGTCAGCTTGCTCCCAGCACTGGACCAGATTTGCAGCTAAACTGCAGAACATTCAGCTTGAAAAGCCAATTGAAAAATAGCTGATTTAAAATATTGTGAGTGGAGACTGCAGAGAGGGGACAGGAAAAGACAGGGAGAGGGACCCAGACACCCTGCATTGCCCAGTGCCATGGGGGAAGGGATAGCAATTCAGAACAAGGACATTCAAGATGAGAGACCTGAGAAAGACCCAGCCCCTGGGTTAGAGGCCCACTGGAATACTTAAGGATCCACCCTACCATGTATTAGAGGCCACACAGGGACAGCAACACACATTGCCTTGTACTGGACACCTCCTACCTAGGAGGTCCAGGACCAACACACCAAGGGGACAGATTCAACAACATAGGAACAAAATCTAGCAAGCTCCATAAATAGCAGATTGAAAGTTTTTTTCTTTCTTCTCTTTTTTATTTCATACTAGAGGCCCGGTGCATGAAATTTGTGCATGGGTGGGAGTGGGAGGGTCCCTTAGCTTGGCCTGCAATGACACCAGCATCCGGTGCCTCGGCCTCTGGCCAGAGGCCCCTCCCTCCCTCTGTGTGGCTGGGGCATGGGACACTGGGCTCGCATTGCTGGGGCAATGCTGCCAGCATCCCATCCTGGCCGCTAAGGGCTCTGCCATCTTTGTGACAGAGTGATGATGAAGAGTGATGATGAATTTGCATATTACCCTTTTATTAGATAGGATACTCTTATTTCTCTTTCCTTGTAATTCTATTTTGTTCCTCTTTCATTTTTCTTGTTTTATTTTTATTTATTGTATTTTTTACTGTTCTTTTCATTTTTCTTTTTCTAGTCTATATTTTATTTATCATAATTATTATTTTTAAATTATTATTTCATTTATTTTTTCTTTCTTTTCTTTTTTATCCTAATTCTGTTTCTTTTCTCTTGCTTAAAGATTTCATATTATCTTTTTGGTTTCTTTTTTCCTCCTCTAATTATTTTGGTCTTGTGTCTGTCTTTTCATATTCTTTTCTTTTTTAAGTCTTTTTTTTTTGTCATAGTGTATGATCTTTCTAATGTAATGCTGAATCTGATTTGCTAGAATTGTGTCAAGGATTTTAGCATCTATGTTCATCAGGGATACTGGCCTGTAATTCTCTTTCTTTGTAGTGTCTTTATCTATTTTTTGGATTAGGGTAATTCTTTATATTGTTCATTCCTCTTGAGTTTTTAGAATAGTCTGATGAAGAGAGGCGTTAGTTCTTCTCTGAATGTTTTGTAAAACTCCCCTGTGAAGCTATCTGGATCAGGGCTTTTGTTTGCTGGAAGTGCTTTATTTACAACTTCAATTTCATCAGTCGTTATGGGCCTATTCAAGTTTTGTGATTCTTCCTGATTGAGTTTTGGAAGACTGTATTTTTCTAGGAATATGTCCATTTCATTATGGTTGTGCAGTTTATTGGAATAGAGTTATTCATAATATTTTTTCATAATCATTTGTATTTCTGAGGGATCGGTTGTTACTTCACCTCTTTCATTTCTTATTTTGTTTATTTGTGTCCTCTTTGTTTCCTGATGAGATTGATTTGAAGTTCATCAATCTTGTTTATCCTTTCAAAACACCAGCTCTTGGTTTTCCTGATCTTTTGTATTTTTTTTGTCTCTATGTCATTTATTTCTGCTCTGATCTTTATTATTTCCTCCTTTCTGTCCACTCTAGGCTTTTCTGTTGCTCTCTTTCTACTTCTTTAAGTTATAGGGTTAGATAATTTATTACCATTTATTCTTGTTTTTTGAGTTAGGCCTATAGTGCGATGAACTTCCCTCTCAAGACTGCTTTCACTGTTCCCCAGTGTGGATCTCTTTGGTAACCCAATCATTGTTTAATAGCATGCTATTTAGCTTCCAAGTGTTTGATTTTTTAAATTGTTTTTATTGTAGTTTATTTCTAATATTATGCCATTGTGATCTAAGATGCTTGATAGGATTTCAATCTTCTTAAATTTGAAGAGACTTTGCCTGTGTCCCAATATGTGTTCTATCTTTGAAAATGTCTTGTGCACACTGGAGAAGAATGTGTAGTCTGTAGCATTGGGTGAAATGTTCTGAAGATGTTGATTAATTCCTTTGTGATCTAGTGAGTCTTTTAGGCTTGCTGTTTCTTTGCTGATTTTTTGTTTAGAGGATTTATCCAGTGATGTCAATGGGGTATTAAAATCCCTTACAATGATTGTGTTGCTGTTGATCTCTCCCTTAATATCTTCCAGAAGTTTTTTTTTTTTTTAAATGTATTTATTTGGTTGCTCTTGTATTAGGTGCATATATATTTACCAGAGTTATATCTTGTTGTTGAATTGCTCCTATTAGTATTATGATGTGGATGCCCTTATCTCTTGTTATGGCCTTCACTTTGAGGTCTATTTTGCCATATATAAGTATTGCTATCTCAGCTTTTTTTAAATTTCCATTTGCCTGAAAAATTTTTTTTTTCATCCCCTCACTTTCAGTCTGTGTGAGTCCTTTTTTTCTGAGGTGAGCCTTAGTAGACAACAAATATAGGGGTCATGTTTTCTTATCCACTGAGCTACCCTATGTCTTTTTATTGGAGCATTTAATCTATTTATATTTGAGGTTATTATTGATAGGTACTTGGTTGTCACCATATTTAATTTTTATGCCTATTTTCCTTCTTCCCTGTCTATTTCTTCTTTTCACAGCAGTCCCTTTAGCCAGTCATACATTACTGGTTTGGTGGAAATAAAATCCTTAGGCCTTTTTTGTCTGTTAAGCTCCTGATTTCACCTTCAATTTTGAATGATAGCCTTGCTGGGTATAGTATTCTTGGATTCAGACACTTTCATTGCATGACTGTATATTTCATTCCATTACCTTCTGGCCTGATGTGTTTCTGTTGAGAAATCAGTTAATATTCTAATGGGAGATCCCTTGTAGGTAACTTTCTGTCTCTCTGGCAGCCTTTAAGATTATTTTTTTGTTGATTTTTGCCAATTTAATTACTATGTGTCTTCGTGTCAGTCTTTTGGGGTTCATCTTGTTTGGGACTCTGTGTGCTTGTTTGTGGACTTGTGTGACTTTTCTTCCCAACATCAAGGTAATTTTCTGTCATTATTTCTTCAAACAGGTTATTTATTTATTTTTTTATTTGTACTACTTTTTTATTTTCTAAAGTTTTACATATGGCTCCTTTTCCCCCAATTGGCACCCCCCCAGCCATTCCCACCCCGGGCAAGCCCCCACTGCCCCAGTGTCTGTGTCCATTGATTATGCTAATATGGATGCATACAAGCCCTTTTGTTGCTCTCTAATCACCCCTCCCCTGCCATTTGTCTCTAGATTGATCTATTCTTGTTCATCAAATTATGTTGATCATTATATCCCCCATATGAGTGAGATCACGTGATATTTATCTTTCTCTCACTGGCTTATTTCACTTTGTATAATGCTCTCCAGTTCCATCCATGCTGTTGCAAATAGTAAGAATTACTTTTTTTTTTTTTTTCGAAAGA
>NW_006293319.1:87661-91184 GCF_000327345.1 Myotis davidii
ACCCTGATCTGGGACACCATTCAGGGAAAAGCAGCCGGCCCTGACCTGTGCACCAGGCCTCTATCCTATATAGTAAAAGGGTAATATGCAAACTGACCCTAACAGCAGAAAGACTAGGAATGACCGGTCACTATGACACACACTGACCACCAGGGGGTAGATGCTCAATGCAGGAATTGCCCTCTGGTGGTCAGTCAGTTCCCACATGGAGGAGCTCTGCTCAGCCACAAGTCAGGCTGATGGCTGCCAGTACAGTGGTGGTGGTGGGAGCCTCTCCTGCCTCCTCAGCAGCGCTAAGGATGTCTGACTGCAGCTTAGGTCTGCTCCCCGCTGGCAAGTGGACATCACCCGATCCTGCCGGGCTGCCAGAGGGATGTCTGACTGCCAGCTTAGGCCCAATCCCCAGGGGAGCAGGCCTCAGCCAGCAGATGGTCATCCCCCCAGGGGTCCCAGACTGTGAGAGGGCACAGGCCTGGCTGAGGGAACCCCCGCCCACGAATACCCAAATTTTTGTGCACCGGGCCTCTACTCTTTATATATAAAACTCTAATATGCAAATAGACCAAATGTCCAAACAACTGAACAAACTGTTGCTATGATGCGTGCTGACCACCGGGGGCATGCATGGAACATATCGGGTGTCCGCCTAGGCTGGATTGTGGAACAGGTGAGCGGGGGACACCAGACCAAGACTGCTGGTTGCTGTCATTGGGGCAAGCCTCTGGTGGTTACTGAAAATTCTTTGCTCCCACACACAGCGGTCCCACCTGGTGCTTGCACCTGCTTCCAGCACCGTCCCTTCTCACACCCACTGCTGGCTCCTGGTGCCGGCCCCAATCTCTCAGCACCATCAGTGGGTGTAAGTGATGGCTGCTGTTCCTGATCGCCACTCAGGGTTTCTCTCCCTCCACCTGCTCCTAGAACTGATCAGGGCTAGCAGCCACTGCTTGCACCCGTTGCCAGTGATGGCCATGCTCACACCCGCTGCCAGCAATGGAGCCGCCACTCGCACCCACTGCCAGTGCTGGCCCCACTTGTACCTGCAGCCACCACTGGAGTTGCTGCTCATATTCACTGCCAGCGCCTGGCGCCAGTCCCGATCACTTGGCGCCATCAGTGGGTGTGAGTCCCTCAGCAGGTATGAGTGGCAGCTGCAGGCCCCGATCACCCCTGAGGGCTTCTCCACCTCTCTCTGCTCTTGAGGGGTGATCAGGGCAGCAGCAGCTACTTGCACCCGTTGATGGAGCTAGCCCCGCTCGCACCTGCTGGTGGTGCTGGTCCCAATTGCTCCACGCCATCATCAGGTGAGAGCGGGGCTGGCACTATCAGTGCATGGGAGTAGTGGTGGCGAGAGCGGGGCTGCTGGCAGCCAGGGGACCAGGGGCCATGGTGGGCGGGGCCAGGTGGGGGCATGGAGGATGCACTGAGACTGCCTTGTGCCCACTGCAGCCTTGCTGCCCACAGTTCCTTTAAAGGTGCATGGAGTTGTGCACTGAGCCCCTAGTCAGATATAAAATTGGCAAGTATGTTCTCCCATGCAGTGGGTTCTCTTGGTGTTTTGATGATGGTTTCTTTTACTGTGCAGAAGCTTTTTATTTTATTGTTGTCCCATTTTTTTTTATTTTCTCCTTAGTTTCCATTGCCCTAGGAGCTGTATCAGTAAAGATATTGCTATGACATATATCTGATATTTTGCTGCCTGTGGATTCTTCTAAGATTTTTATGGTTTCCCATCTTACATTTAAGTCTTTTATCCATTTTGAGTTTATTTTTGTGTATGGTGTAAGTTGGTGGTCTAGTTTCATTTCTTTGCATACATCTGTCCAATTTCCCCAACACCATTTATTGAAGAGACTGTCTTGACTCCATTGTATGCTCATGCCTCCTTTGTCAAATATTAATTGATCATAATGGCTTGGGTTGATTTCTGACTTCTCTGTTCTGTTCTGCTGGTCTATATGTCTGTTCTTGTGCCAGTAACAGGTAGTTTTGAGGACAGTGGCTTTGTAATATAGCTTTATATCTGGTGTTGTGATCCCTCCAACTTTGTTCTTCTTTTTCAGGATTGCTGTGGTTATTCTGGGTCTTATTTTTTATTCCATATGAATGTTTGGAGAGTTTGTTCTAGGTGTGTGAAATATGTCATTGGTGTTTTCATGAGTATTGCATTGAATCTATAAATTGCTTTGGGTAGTATGGACATTTTAATGATGTTGATTCTACCAATCCTTGATCATGGTGTATTCTTCCACTTATTTATGTCTTCCTCTATCTCTTTTTTCAACTTCCTTTAATTTTCCCAGTACAGGTATTTTACTTCCTTAGTTAAGTTTATTCCTAGGTATCTTAATTTTTTTGTTGCAATGGGAAATGAGATTTCTAAAAGCTTTATCTGTCTATAAGTTCATTATTGTTGTATAAAAATGCCATAGATTCTCGGTGTTAATTGATATGTGAGCTTAAATCCCAAATCAAAACGTTGTCATCTTTAGCAATAACAAATATATGAAAAATTGATAAAAGTGTTTCATGATATCACTTATTGTACGACAATTTCAAGGTTTTCTCGGATATTTAATTTTAAATTTTATAACTCTTTCAGGTACTTAAATAGATCCAGTATACATATGTATATTTCATCTAAGTAGAAATATCCTATAATTATTCTTGGTACATCTGGTCACTATAATGTATGCTTGCTTATTAGTGTTCCATATAAATTTGTAAACATGAACATTTGATACATTAAAAGGAAATTATATTAGTCTTTTCCCTCTCATTGAAAATGACATGTCCAAATTTGGGCAGCACCATACATGTAGATAGTTTTAATACTGGATATGTTTCAGATGTTCTATATATCTATTTGTTCTGTTTAAGTCATTATCCAAGCCATGTTTATTCGCACAGCTTTAATACAAACTATCATTTAATTGTAGATCAAACCTAAGAAGATTAAATGTATATGAAGGCACTTATATCAAAACAACTGCCACCATTGACCAAGCTATGCATTTCATTTGTTTTATTTTTTTAATTTATTTTTAAGCCTCTTTATTTTGTAATTTTAAATTTATCTTTATTGTTGGAAGAATTACAGATGTCCCCTTTTATCCCCACATCGATCCTCTCCACTCCACTCCCACCTCCTCCCCAGGCCTTCACCACACTATTATCTGTGTCCATGGGTTATACATATATGCATAAAAGTTCTTTGGTTAATCTCTTCCCAGCCCACCCCTTCCATCTGAGGATCCTCAGTCTGCTGGCATGCTTACATGTCTCTGGATCTATTTGGTTTGTCAGTTTATTTTGTTCTTTAGATTCCACATATAAGTGAGATTATGTGATATTTGTATTTCTCTGACTGGTATTTTGCTTATAGCCATGGGCAAACTATGGCCCGTGGGCCAGATTTTGAAATGAATAAAACTAAAAAAAAAAAAAGACCGTACCCTTTTATGTAATGATGTTTACTTTGAATTTATATTAGTTCACACAAACACTCCATCCATGCTTTTGT
>NW_006293319.1:91375-96763 GCF_000327345.1 Myotis davidii
CTTTCAGCTTCAGGGTATTCCATTATATAAATGTACCACAGCTTTTTTATCCACTCATCTACTGATGGGCATTTGAGCCATTTCCAGATCTTAGCTATTGTAAATAATGCTGCTATGAATATAGGGGTGCATATATTCTTTGTTTTAAACTGATCTGATAAACCTGTTAAATCCCAGTGAAATTAACTGGTAAACTGTTGCTGATGCTAGATATTATTGTTATTTTAGCTAATTGAAGTTTTTTACCACAAAGACAACATCTCTAAATCAGAATAAAAACATTGTACTACTGCCCTGTCAAGTGAAATCACAAAATAAAGTACATTCAATTAGATATTTCTAGGTATATTTCAATCTGTCTTTCATGAGTATATATAATTAATAGTATAAATATGTAATGGATAGGTGTTCTTTATAGCATCTTTTTTTGAGTAGTGGCAGGAAAAAAAACAAAGTAATATAAATTATTTAAAAACAAAACAAAACTAAAACCCCACAGGTTATATAAATTACACTGTAACATCTAGAATTTATCAAATTGCATATTCAGGTAAGGAAAAGTTGTTATTGAGATTCATTAAGGTGATAAAGATATATTACCCTATTGCAGTGGTCAGCAAACTCATTAGTCAACAGAGCCAAATATCAACAGTACAATGATTGAAATTTCTTTTGAGAGCCAAATTTTTTAAGCTTAAACTATATAGGTAGGTACATTGTTATTAACTTAATTAGGTACTCCTAAGGCTTAGGAAGAGCCACACTCAAGGGGCCAAAGAGCCGCATGTGGCTCGCGAGCTAAAGTTTGCCGACCACTGCCCTATTGTATGTGTGGACATCTTGCACTTTGTCTCAAAGCATCTAAACTTGTCAATATATTTGTACAATTTTCCACAACACATCATCTGTACACTGTATTGTGTGTTCACCACCCAGTCAAGTCTCCTTCCACCTGTATAATTTTGTTAAACAATGTCACCTCAATAAATTCAATAAAAGGAAAACAAAAACATACACTAGTGGGCCATGCACAAAATCCATGCACATTAAAAAGGGATCAATTAGAGAAAATATTTTAATATTGCTATTTGCCCTTTCTATATAATAGAAGTGTCAGAGATTAAAGAAAATTAGTAAAATGTATATGAAAATCTTCCTCTTGTCAGAGTCTGGGGTGCGCCGCAGGATGCAGAATCAAGTCCCTGCCCACCCACGGTGCCTCAAAATCACGCAAGACCCAGACCCAGCCGGCCCCACTCCTATTGGGAGAGATCCAGACCCTGCTGGCCCCATCCGTGTCAAGCCTCGCTGGGCAGGGGTGCAGCCTCAGGTCCGCTGGCCTGGCACTGGGTGGGAGGCTCAGCCTCATGTCCACTGTCAAGCCCTGCTGGGTGGGGGGTTCAGTCTCAGGTCCCCCAGCACACCCTCAGGTCCCCTGGCCTGGCGCTGGAGTGGGGGGCATGGTCTGAGGTCCCCCAGCCTGGCGCCAGAGCAGGCGATGTGGCCTGAGGTCTCACATCAAGCCCTGCTGGGCTGGAGGTATGGCCTGAGGTCCCCAGGCCTGGCACCAGGGCAGGGGGCACGGCCTGAGGTCCCCTGTCAAACCCCACTGGATGGGGGTCCCAGTGCCACGCAGCCTCAGGTCCCTGCTGATTGCTCGTTAAGGCTCCTTATGGGAACTGGGCTCCTGCTGTGGGTGCAGTCATTTTGACCGTTATGGCATGATGGTCAATTTGCATGTTCCTTCTTTATTAGATAATATTATACACACACACACACACACACACACACACACACACACACACATACAGTGTCCCAGAAACATGTATACAGACTTGAACAGCTAGTAGCTCAATTGATGTTTCTTTCTTTCAGTCAGACTAAGCTTTAGGAATTCATCCTAAAATGCTATTGGAAGCTTGAAAATGCAGTTAAAGTACAAATACTGCCTTTACAATTATTCAAAGTGTGTATACATTTTTTAGGGGGACACAGGTTGTCCCAGAAAATGTAATACACACTTTAACAGCTGATAATTCAATTTTTACTCCTCTTCAGGTCTAGCTAACTTGAAATAATGAGTGAAGCTAGACTAAGCTTTGAACAAAGAAAATTTACCCATTAGACTTTTTATAGGAATACATAAAAGACAAAGTTTACACTACAAAACTGGCAAAAGTTGATGGTTAAGGATGCACAATTACCAAAATGATTATTTTTTTTTTAAATATTTTTTTATCTCAGAGAGAAAGGAAAAGGGAGAAAGAGAGAATAGAAACATCAATGATGAGAGAGAATCATTCAATGGCTGCCTCTTGCACTCCCCACACTGGGGATCAAGCCCACAACCCGGGCATGTGCCCTGACCAGGAATCAACCATGGCCTCTTGATTCATAGGTCAATGCTCAACCACTGAGCAACACTGGCCAGGCAAAAAATGATTCTTTTTTTAAAAAAACATCTTTATTTTTACAACCTGCCGGGTGGCTCTGGTAGCCCCAGCTGCCTGAGTGGCTGTTCTCATCTACACCTCCTGATGGATCCAGCTGAGGAGGAAGCGGAGGTATCATTGGCCCCAGCTTTTGCCTAGGCCAGTGGTCAGCAAACTCATTAGTCAACAGAGCCAAATATCAACAGTACAATGATTGAAATTTCTTTTGAGAGCCAAATTTTTTAAGCTTAAATTATATAGGTAGGTACATTGTTATTAACTTAATTAGGGTACTCCTAAAGCTTAGGAAGAGCCCCACTCAAGGGGCCAAAGAGCCGCATGTGGCTTGCGAGCCACAGTTTGCCGACCACAGGCCTAGGCCCTTTGTGGACGCTCACAGAGGACTACAGTATTCCCTCACGTGTTGCTAAAAGAGTTGTCTACCACAGGAAAATGAGTATACACGGTCCTAGTGGGGGATGTGAGAGCTCAAGAGATAGATGGTCAAGTGGAAGATCACGAGATTCATCTCATGAAAGAACAGAGTCTCAGCTCACTCCTTGTATTAGAAATGTTACTTCTCCAATATGACAGCACCGTATTGAATGAGAAAAAGATCACAGTTCTTCTCGTCCAGTCAGTCCTCATCCTCAAAAAAACATCTCCAAATGGTTCCAGTAGGAGTCCTGGGAACAGCAGCAGAAATAGTAGTCAGTCAAGTTCAGATGGTAGCTGTAAGACAACTGGGGAGATGATGTTCGTATATGAAAATGCAACAGAAGGAGCTCGGAATATAAGAACATCAGAAAGAGTGACACTAATTGTGGATAACACTGGATTTGTTGTAAACCCATCCATTTTTACTGCACAGCCAAATACAATGTTGGGCAGGATGTTCAGATCTGGCAGAGAACATAATTTTACATGCCCCAATGAGAAGGGAGAATATGAGGTGGCAGAAGGAACTGGCTCCACTGTATTTCAAGCTAGTCTGAATTACTAAAAAAACTAGAGGCCCAGTGCATGAAATTCATACACTGGAGGTGGGGGTGGGGGGCTCAGCCCGGCCTGTGCCCTCTCCCGGTCTGGGACTCCTCTCTCCTTACTGCCTGCTTGCTTGCTGCTCCCTACTGCTCAGCTCACTGCTCCTTAGTGCTGCCACAAAGGCTCACGCCACTACCGCCACACTCGCCAGCCATGAGCCCGGCTTCTAGCTGAGCAGCGCTCCCCTTGTGGGAGCACACTGACCACCAGAGGGCAGCTCCTATGTTGAGCGTCTGCCCCCTGGTGGTCAGTTCATAGTGACCAGTCATTCTACCATATGGTTGATTTGCATATTAGGGTTTTATTATATAGGATAGGATATTGAATATGAACTGCAAATTAAAAAATAAAATTTAAAAAAGAACCAAATAAAATTTAGAGCTGAAAATATTTTTATACTTATATAGTTTTAATTCTCACTTGAGGATGTTTTTAAAATTGATTTTTAGAGAGAGAAACATCCATATGACAGAGAAATACTGATAGGCTGCCTTTGCACCTGCTGACCCACCAGGATCTAACCTAAATCTAAGTATTGCCCTAACCTAGAATCCAACAGGAAATCCTTTGGTGTACAGGTTGAGACTCTGACCAGTTGAGCCACCTGGCCAGGGCAGATCTGAAAAAATTTTTTAAGTGTACCTCCAGGTCCTGGTCAGTGTAGGTCAGTGGTTAGAGTGAAACAAACAACAAACAAACAAACAAACAAACAAACACCCATCCCCAGTGTTTATTATTGAAGGAGCATATGAAGTATTTGTTGAATGAACGGGAAGGGATGGGACTTTGCTTTCTAACTGTTTTAGCAACTCTGCAAGCCAGAGGGTTTATTTTTTATTTTAATTTTTATTGATTGATTATTTTAGAGAAAGGAAGAGAGCGAGTGAAACACCAGTGTGTTGTTTGGCTTATTATGCTCTCTTTGGTTGCTTCTTGTCTGTGCCTTGACCAGGATCCAACCTGCAACCTTGCTGTATCGGGAGGAGGTTCTAACCCACTGCACTGCGGGCTGCCTGTTAGGCCCCTCAACAAAACCCCTCTGGCTGCCCTGGCCCCTGCTGTGGGTCGGAGCTCCTCTGCCACACCAAAGGTTTGGGCTCCATTCTATCAGGGCACCTACTTAAGTTTCAGGCTTGATCCCCAGTTGGGGCTGACTGCTGCTCAGGAAGTGACTGAGGTCCGTGTGCTGTACATCATTCAGTGGGGAGTTGGGGCTCCACTGCCGACATGGCTGACTCTGATCCCCACTACCCAGGTCCTCCATCTAGGAGGACTTCAACTATGGCAGCTGCGTGGCCTCCGCCAGCGTACATATCCACATGGGTAGGTCGCCCTCCCGCTGCTCTCCAGGCACTGCTGTTGAGCAGTGGCCTGGGAGGCAGATTTCCGGTTCCCAGGAAGAGCGCTCTCCTTGCCAGACTCCCAGGGAGAGGGGAGTCCTGGAGGGAAAGCACTTTGCTCCACCTCTCCTCAGGGCACCTGGGCCAGAGCACCCATCCTGTGGAGGGGTATGGAGGGGAGAGCCACCCCAGGGAGGCCTCCTAGATGGGTGCTGAGAAGACGAAACTGGCGCCCTTCCTCCTTGAACCCTGTTGTCTTCGGTGTAGAAAGGGACAGATGAGGGGAGAGCCAAGATGGCGGCATAGGTTAATGGCGGAGTTTGCTGCCTCGAACAACCACTTCAAAAATACAACTAAAAGACGAACGGACATCACTCAGAACCACAGGAACGCTGGCTGAGTGGAAGTCCTACAACTAGGAGGAAAGAGAAACGCATACCGAGACTCAGAGGAGGCGCAGTGCTGAAGTCAAATACTAAGGTGCGGAGTGCATGCGGAGTGGGCTGGCGGCTGAGGGCGCGGTTGTCTGTTTCAAAAAAAAGAAAAAGAACAAGAAAAAAAGGAGGGGGTGG
>NW_006293319.1:98728-101582 GCF_000327345.1 Myotis davidii
TACACACACACACACACACACACACACACACACACATATATATATATATATGTAATCCATGTCCTGATGATATATCTATTTCTGAACTGAGAGAAGCATGTGACTATTATCTCTTTGTATTTCTTTTGAATATAGTACTATTAAATGTAGAGCTCTCGGTGCCCTAATGCATGAGTTATCAAATGATGGTCTCATAGACAGTTTGAATTTTATCTAGAAGAAATTATCCTGCCTCTCATGGTACCTAGTGCCCGGAGTGGGGAATGAGAATGCCACATAGTGGTGCTTACAGATGATGGTGTGGTTGATTGGTATGAAGAACATCCACCCCAGTTGGTAGAAGAATATTCACAAATTATTTATAGCACAAAATTATGTAGACTTTTGAAGTACACTGAAAACAGAGATGTGACTAAATCAGTTTTGAAGGCGAGGGGTCTTAAGAAGAATAGATTGGGAATAGAAGGTTGTCCTACCTATAAAGAAAAAATAAAGAAAAGGCCTGGGGGCCGCCCAGAAGTGATTTACAACTATGTCCAAAGACCCTTTATTCGAATGTCCTGGGAGAAGGAAGAAGGAAAGAGTCGGCATGTAGACTTTCAGTGTGTAAAGAGTAAATCTATCACCAACCTTGCAGCAGCTGCCGCAGACATTCCCCAGGACCAGCTGGTAGTCATGCACCCAACTCCGCAAGTGGATGAGCTGAATATTCTCCCCATCCATCCCCCTTCCAGCAACAATGACCTCGATCCTGATGTACAGAATACAATGCTGTGATGCCGATGTTCCTTGAAACCACAGCATGCTCCTGTTCATGGTGACGTTGCACTCTCCTCATTCTGCACTGCAAGGCCACTCTCTTCATCATGAGATGCACATAACGTTTAGGATATTACAGTGTAGGCTTTTTTAAAGACCAAAGGTAACTGGATGGCTTTTTAAATGAATACAACTCTAGCATCCTGAGGTTCCAGTTATATAAATGTATTTGTTTACCAGTAGGTTTGTGAAATTGGTTCTTTGTATGGGGGACAGTCCTTTTTCACACATCTAGATATTTTCAGAAGTGGTGGAAATTGGCAGCTGGGGTACTTTCAGTCTCAGTGATGGCGAACCTTTTGAGCTCGGCGTGTCAGCATTTTGAAAAACCCTAACTTTGGTGCCATGTCAATATAGATATTTGCAACCATAGTAAAACAAAGACTTATATGTTTGATATTTATTTTATATATTTAAATGCCATTTAACAAATAAAAATCAACCAAAAAAATGAGTTCACGTGTCACCTCTGACACGCGTGTCATAGGTTTGCCATCACTGGACTCTAGCTTGATATGTCAGACATCAGATAAAATTCAGAATATTATATAGCTGCACTTTATAAATGGTGGTTAAATGGAACTGTTCAAGCCATTTTTATAGTTGTGATGCACAGTGTAACTTAAATAAGTGCTTCTATCTAAGTATTCCTTCAGTAAAATGTGTATAGTTTAATGCCCATGATGAGCAAAAAATAAATATTGATCATTGGGCTTATTTGAATGATTAGAATGAGATTCAATGCCCATATCTTAAGAGTTCAGTTATCTCCAGTGTTGTTTTCACCCTTTTAGAGTGAGTTACACGTAGGGAGTGTGAACATTTGGGGTGGTTTATTATTCAGTCTGCCTTACCCTTAATCGGGTTCACAGATATTTGTTTACTATTTTTTTTCATAAGAGTTATGGGATAGGAAAATGAAGTGTTTGCTCTTCATTTATTAAATGATTGTAAACTTGAGTTTTTTATCAAAATGAAATTCCATTGTTTTTAAAAAAATCTTTATTGTTGAAACATATGTCCCCTTTTCTTCCCCAGTGACCTCGTCTAGCCCACCCCTGCCCCAGGCTTTCACCACCTATTGTCTGTGTCCATGGGTTATGCATAAATGTATACAAGTTCTTTGGTTGATCTCTTCCCATCCTGTTTGTGATTCCATTGCTTTGTATATCAGCAGTGCCTGGACCAGAATGATCCTCAGTTTGAAAACAGGCATGATAAAAAAAGAGATTAATTTCTGTAGATTCTTTTACATTTTGAAAATGAACTGTATGTTAATAAACACTGACTTTATAATTATTCAAAGTGTATACATTTTGGGGAATATACTAGTAAACATTTATATATATATATGTGTGTGTGTGTGTGTGTGTGTGTGTATGTAGTTTTGTAAAATATATTTTAAATATTTATAGAAAACATTTATTTCAATCATGTTCATTTAGCATTAAATCAGTAACACCTGAAAGACACATTGCCTGATTTATGTGCACTATGATTTTCCCCAAGGTGCATAATATAAATGATTAGACGAATGAAAAGTAAATTTTCCATAATGTCCAATACATATACTTGTCTTTATTTGTTTGGAGCACGTTGTCAAATTGTTATCACATAGGTCTGATTATTCAAAGACTGATTCACTTACTCATCACTTCCTGATTCTAATTGGAATTTCTTTTCCTGCCATGAACATATTCTAAACTTACAAAAGAAGAATTAAGTCATGTCCATTCTCAGTCCATAGGTAGAACCCATGCCTAATATCAGTGAAATATCATGAATGCTTACCTTTATAGTAGGGGAAAAATATCAATCTTCATTTTGTAGTATAGTAAGTAGAAGCAACAATATTAATGTTTGAAGATTCTACAATTATATAATACTAGAGGCCCGGTGCACAAAAATTTGTGCACTCGGTGGGGAGGGGGGTCCCGCAGCCCGGCCTGTGCCCTCTCGCAGTCTGGGACCCCTCAGGAGATAATGACCTGCTGGCTTAGGCCTGCTCCCGGGTGGCAGAGGGCAGGCCCAATCC
>NW_006293319.1:102362-103967 GCF_000327345.1 Myotis davidii
CGTCACTGAGGCAAGCAAGCCTCATGTTAGTTTCAAGCTGCCTGGCTGCCGGCTGCCATCTTGGCTGACAGTTAATTTGCATATCTCGCTGATTAGCCAATGAAAAGGGTAGCAGTCGTACGCCAATTACCATGTTTCTCTTTTATTAGTGTAGATAAAGTTATATATTAGACTATCAAATGTAATGTCCAGAGGGCTTAAACCCTTTGCTTAGTAAAAAGAAATAATTATTTTGATGTTCTAAGTTATAGTACCTAAAGGTATATTTTGGTCATTTAAATTAATGAATATTTTCCTTTTAGACATGTGCTCTTCAATGAGGCTCACACTTGAAATCAAATCTTTGATTTCAGTTTGCTTGTTTCACAAAATAGGACCTTCCTGACAAGGGAATCCAACTACAGGTCTAAGCTTGACTCAATGTACAGATTTTACACAGTCAATGAAAGTTTGTTTTCTCTTAATTTATTTGAGGTGAGTTATATAATAAGGTCAGGTTAAGAATCACATTTTATGAACCTATTCATCTAAATTAAGATGTTTTATTTTAAAAGGGTCATAGGGTAAATGTATATTCAAACCAAATAGATATAGCAGTTTTAATTATTAGACATGGGGGTCTACTGAGTATTGTTTGACAAATTTCATTTGCTATTTCAAACCTTATTTAACTAGACTGATTTTTTTTTTAATTTTTGTAGGTTTTTAAAGACAGCCTACTATTTAGTTGATGCAGTTGAAATTAATAAAATTCCATAGTATTTTGTTTTTTATTCTGAATTTTGAACTATCCTATTAGGATGCAAGGATTTATTTAATATAGAATAATGACATTAAATAGTAATAGTACATGAATAAGAATTGTTAGTAACTATCTGCAGATGAGTAACTTGTTCAGAAAGTATGGGACTGCTTACTGGACTTCTGGAGGTCTCTTCCATGTCTGATTTTTCTTTTTTTTTTTATTGATTTTTTTTTATAGCAAGGAAGGGAGAGGGACAGAGAGTCAGAAACATTGATGAGAGAGAAACATCGGTTAGCTGCCTCCTGCACACCCCCTACTGGGGATGCGTATGCAACCAAGGTACATGCCTTTGACCAGAATCGAACCCAGGACCCTTCGGTCCCCAGGCCAATGCTCTATCCACTGAGCCAAACCGATCAGGGCTCATGTCTGATTTTTCTATTCAGGCTTCCTCTTGGTTAAAAGTATGAAATGACAATTTATATACATTATGTAAAAAAAAAATTTAAAAAGATGTCTAGATTCTAGCATTTTAACTTTTACTCCTTTATATTAATCACCTTTACCAATATAGTTCTCTATTATCAGTTTTATATGGTAACATCCTATCTAATAAAAGACAAACGTGGTAATTGGCGTACGACCGCTACCCTTCCCATTGGCTAATCAGGGCGATATGCAAATTAACTTCCAGGCAAGATGGCGGCTGGCAGCCAGGCAGCTTAAACTGAACATGAGGCTTGCTTGCTTCAGTGATGGAAGACTCCAATGTTCCTTGCCTGCCTTGCCGGCCTCTGAGCCTGCAGTTTGAAACATTGTAACAAATATAGAAGCTTAAAAAAACCCCAGACACCAGCTTT
>NW_006293319.1:104950-107393 GCF_000327345.1 Myotis davidii
AATTTATGAATTAGGGAGATTAAGAAGAGCCTTAAAGAATTACTACAGTTGAAATCTATCTTTAATTATGTACTTTTATGATGTGAATATAGATAGAAAGAAAGGTCATTACACTAAAGGTACATAGCTTAACCTCTAGTCCTATATAATAAAAGCCTAATATGTTACGTGTCCAATCATCTGGTTGGCTGTTCAACCAATCAAAGCGTAATATGCTAATGATATGCTAAGGCTGCTCAACCACTCGCTATGATGTGCACTGGCCACCAGGGGTCAGATGCTCCAACCAGTAGGTTTGCTTGCTGCTGGGGTCTGGCTGTGGGCTGTGGAGCCCTCTCATGGTTCCTCCCTGGCTGGCCATCTTCCTGCATCCCTCCCCAGCCCTGGTCATGCACTGGTGGGGTCCCTTGGCCTGGTCTGTGCTCTCTTGCAATCTGGGACCCCTCATGGGATGTCAGAGAACTGGGTCAGCCTTATCCTGCATGCCAGGCCAACAGACCCCACTGGTGCATGAATTTGTGCACTGGGCCTCTCGTATACCATAATTATCCTATACTAGGGGCCCAGTGCACGAATTCGTGCACCTTGAAAGGAACTGTGGGCTGTGAGGCTGCAGTGTGCACAGGGCCAGGTCTTCACCCATACTCCATGCCCCTTCCCAGCCCTTCCCACTACAGCCCTTAGTCCCCTGTCAGCCAGCAACCCTGCTCCCACCGCTGCTGCTCCCACGCACTGACAGTGCCAGCCCTGCTTGCACCTGCTGATGGCAGGATGCAATTGCTGATGGAGCGATTGGGGCCTGCACCAGTGGCAGGTGCAACTGGGGCAGGCACTAGCAGTGGTTGTGAGCAGCGACTGCTGTCTTGATTGTCCCTCAGGAGCAGGGGGAGATGGAGAAGCCCTCAGGAGCAATCAGGGCCAACAGCTGCCACTTGCACCCACTGATGGTTCCAAGTGATCAGGACTGGTGCCAGGTGCCAGCAGCGGGTGCAAGCGGTGGCTCTGATGCCAGCTGCAAGTGTGGCGATCACTAGCAGTGGGTGCGAGAGGCAGCTCTGGTGCCAGCAGTGGGTGCGAGTGGGGATGGCGTCGGCAGTGGGTACAAGTGCTGGGCGTGACCACGTCACACAGGAGCAAAGAATTTTCCGTAACCACCAGAGGCTCACCCCAATGACAGTAACTGGTGCCCCCACTCACCTGCTCTACCATCTCACTGCAGCTGATGCCCACCATGTTCGGACACCTGCCATGTTCCGCACGTGCCACCTGGTGGTTGGCACATGTCATAGTGACTGGTTGTTTGGTTGTTCCACCATTCAGTCTATTTGAATATTAGGGTTTTATATATATACCAGTAGCCCGGTGCACAAAAAATTTGTGGCCAGGCAGGGCGGGCGGTCCCTCAGCCCAACCTGTGCCCTCTCACAGTCTGGGACCACTCAGGAGATAACCACATGCTGGCTTAGGCCCGCTCCCCTGGTGGCAGATGGCACGCCCAATCCTGCGGTGTTTGCTCCGTCTCCCCCAGTTGCAGATGGCAGGCCCGGATCCCGCGCTGGAGCGGGTGGCAGCTCGGGATCGCGCTGAGGTCCCTGTGGATGTTCAGGCTTCAAAAGCGTAGGTTTTCTTTCTTGGTTTTGTTTTTACTTCTTGAAATTGAAATGTGTTAAATATATATATATATTTTTTTTCTGCACCTTTTTGGGTCCCAGGGACCCCACCAAGCACCAGCTGTCCTTTCCCAGCTTTGTGTTCCTCCAAGCTTTTCACGGAGAGGCAACCTTTCAGGTTGCAGGGTGCGTTGAGAGAAGCCGAACTTTCTGAAAACGAGTGTTTGATTTGGGGATTTGTGGTCTGGCTGAGGAGCCCCCAGGGCCCACTCAGAACAGTGGGGACAGCCACAGTGAGTGACCAAAGAAACCAGAGAAAAGTTAGGAGACAATAAACGGTTCGATTTCTAACTCCGCACGTTGCAGGAGCCAAGGTGCATCCTGGATTTTCCAGGGAGAGAGTGAGCGAGTTGCATGTGTGTCCACTGCCCCTCACACAGCCGGCCACTTGGAGTGTGACTTTCACCAGCAAGGGCGTGGACGTGGCTGCCTAGGCCTTGTTCCCACCTTTGCAGATGCATGTGTGTGTGTGTGTGTGGAGAGGGGAGAGGCAATTAGGACCAGGAGGGGGTGCGTGCTCTGAGGGTCACGAGGTCAGCAAGGCCTAGGTGCACCAGACACGCAGGGGCTTCCGCCCAGCTGTTGGGGCCAGGAGGGAGCCGTGGTGGCCACCTGCCCCCGGGGTAGCTGGGAGCTGTTGCTGCTCCACGGTACTCTGCTTTCCCCACCCCAGGAGGCGCTGTTTGTCAAACTTGGCCGCCTTGCCAGGAGGCACCTGCCTGCATGTTCTCACCAGAATTGTTTCTTTTGCAGTCCTTGGATCTGGGCTCAGG
>NW_006293319.1:107438-122466 GCF_000327345.1 Myotis davidii
GTCACCACAGCTCTGCAGAGGGCCCCTTGGTCACCGTCTCAGCACAGAGTGAAGGCGCCTTCCCTGGGCCTGAAAAACCCACCCGAACCTGGCCTCCCCACCTTTGTGCGAAACTTCACAGGTTGGGGTGGCCCTTGCTTGCCCAGTCGCTAATCCCGGGCGGGGGTAGGGGGCAAGGAAGAGGCTCGCACTGGTGCGTGCCTCTTCCCTGGACCCCCTCAGCTTCTCCAGTCATTGATTCTGGGCAGGGGGTCCAGGGAAGAGGCAGTGGCCAGCTCGCACCTCTTCCCTTGCCGCTCTCGGCTTCTCTGGTCGCCGATCCAGGGCAGGGGGTGCTAGGGAAGAGGCGCATGCCTCTTTCCTGGCCTCCCTCAGCTTCTCTGGTCGCTGATCCCCAGGAAGGCTTCTCTGATCACCAGCTGGGGGCGGGTAAAGGCGGTCCTAGTTCTCCGATCCAGGGCCAGGGGCCGCCTTTACCCTGCCTTCCGGCTCTTGCCTGCAGCCTGGGTCTCCGATCACCATCGCCGTCCTTCCCCTTTCACCTCCCATCATTGTGCCTATGTATGCAAATTAACTGCCATCTTTCTTGGCAGTTAATTTGCATATTGTCCTGATTAGCTAATGGGAAGTGTAGCGGAGGTACAGTTAATTACCCTTTTTGTCTTTTATTAGATAAGATATTAAAAGGGTAATATGCAAATAGATGGAACAGCAGAACAACTGAACAAACAATCAAAGCATAATATGCTAATGATATGTTAAGGCTGCTCACCCACTCACTATGACATGCACTGACAACCAGGGAGCAGTCAATTGGTTGGCCAGTTGTTATGTTGTGCACTGACCACCAGGGGTCAGATGCTCTGACCGGTAGGTTCACTTGCTGCTGAGGTCTGGTTGATGGGGACTGAGCGAGATGGGCCAGACAAGCCCTGAAACTCTCTTGGGGTCCCTCCCGGTCCCGATCATGCATCAGTGGGGTCCCTCAGCCTGGCCCACACCCTCTTACAATCCGAGACCTCTTGGGGGATGTCAGAGAGCCAATTTCAGCTCAATCCGCAGGCCACTCCCTTTGGGAGGGCACCAGATGCAGGGCTCATGGCTGGCGAGTGCTGCTGTGGAGACTGATGGGCGCAAGCCCTCCGCAGGCACAGTGGGGCCCGGGATGAGTGGGAGTGGCAGGTAGGAGCTGCAGGCAGTATTGGATTGTGGGTTTTGGCCAGATCCCTGCAGGCCACCCAGGGGGACCCCACCCATGCATGAATTTGTGCACTGGGCCTCTAGTCTGAACTATAAAGCATGGGATGCATGTATTAGAGCAACTATAAAATTAATGCCTTCTCTTAAATATTATCATTTGGAAAGCAACTTAGAGATTTTCTGAATTTTTCAGTTAAATACTTTATGTCATTAATTATTGAATATCTGTCATGAAAGCCATCAGAATAAGTTTCATTATCATATGGCTTGGGCTTTTCTGCTTTAAAAAATCAAAGTATATTTTAGCAGTAAATGTTAGCTTAAAACTTTCTGGCTTTACAGTAGATAGTGATAAAGTGTACTTGCTGCTTTAATCCCTGATTTGATAAACCAGGGTAGTACAGGTGTTCTGCTTCAGACTTTTATAAAGATGCCTAGTTAGTTTTGGGACAACATAATATTTCATCTTTACTAGAATACTCAGTTTGAGTGTAACCATAGGCTGTCCTAACCCTACTCCCAGAAATAAAGGGACATATAAATTAACTGCATATACTGTACAGCATACATATAAGGCACATTTAAGAGGAAATAACCATTTTGAACAAAATAAATAATGATATGTTCTTCTTAATATGTTTTAGAAAAGTTAGGAAAAGCAGTTTAAAAGTTTGGTTAGTTTGTCAAAAGTTAGGTCATGCAATTGTGATATGAAGAGCCATGGGTTAATAATGGTAGAGTTAATAGCATAAAAATTAAAATCTCATTCATTTTAAAGATATACAGGTTATATATATATACTAGAGGCCCAGTGCACAAATTTGTGCACTAGTGGGGTTCCTCAGCCTGGTTGGCGATCAAAGCCTATTGGGGTGGGTGGGTGCAGGAAGTTGGCTGGCCATGGGAGGTTGACTGTGGGAGTGCACTGACCACCAGGCGGAAGTTCCTGCATTGAGCGCCTGCCCCCTGGTTGTCAATGCGTGTGATAGCGACTGGTCGTTCGGTCATTTGGTGACTTAGGCTTTTATATATATAGATTATTTAAATCTTAAATGTTGTTTATAGGTCAAATAATTTAATAATGGTAGAGTTAATAGCATAAAAATTAAAATCTCATTCATTTTAAAGATATACAGGTTATATATATATACTAGAGGCCCAGTGCACAAATTTGTGCACTAGTGGGGGTCTGGCTGGCCCACCCCGTTCAGGGCCGATCAGGTAGGGCCAGTAGGGGGAGGGGAGAGGAGGGACTGTGAGTGGTTGGCTGGCTGACCCCGCCCCCTGGTCAAATTCCTGGCCGAACTCCCAGTCAAGGCGACAATTTGGATATTAGCTTTTTATTATATAGGTGATGTTGTTTTTTAAATATATATAAGATTAAAAAAAATTTTAGGACCAAGTGAAAGGAAACTTTTCAACTTCATAAATCTTTTAGTTTAAAATAAAGTCTTGTTTATGCTACCTTTGTCTAGTCTAATTTACTGTGATTGTTGCACAGGAGTGGAATTAAATTGTAACAATGTAAGGGTATTTTTATATTTATGGGCTCAAATTTATTCTTCCCCTTCAAATCCCAATTTCATAATCTTTTTGGATAAACTGTATAAAATACGAGGTTTGTTAAAGGAATACATAAACATTTTTCACCTTTGAATGATTCAAAAATAAAAGGAAATAAAAGATTGAATTTATTTATAATAGCTTGCATTTCATTTAATCTTCATTTTCCTTCAGGATTAAATGATCTTTAGCCTGCAAAGATTAATATTTAAATGTTTGCATCCTTACTTGCATCTTAAAATTGATATTAGTAGCCCCTTCATCAGCTACTAGTGTATGTAATACAGATATAATAGAATATAAAAGTATATGGCAAATGAACAATGAAATTTTCTCCTGCAATTACTAAAAAGACAATTACAATGAAGCCAATATTCATAGATAGATCTAAAATTGTTTCACTGCTTTCACAAGAATTAAATCCATCTTCTTTTGGTCATTGTCAATGTGTAAGAGCAGTTGATATGGTACACTGGCTTCACTATAATTAGAGACTTCATCACTTGAGGTAAATTTTCATTGGTAGTCCATCTCATCACATAACATTTATTATCTTATTTTGAGGCCCAAAGCCACTGTAATCAGAGATTATTATGGATCATATTTGGCATAGGTGAAAAATGAACATAACTTCTCATGAACATTTAATAAGGCACTTTAAATGTATAACAGAGAAATGCTCTCTGATAATGAAGTCTTTTAAGCCCAATAACTCTTGACTGTTCTTTGGATACAACTGAAAAACTATGTGCTTACTTGTAATTGTTATAGTAATGTGACTGTTTCATTAATGGCAATGATTAATGGTTGGATACCAATGAGCATGATTGTGTTTGCCTTCTCCAAAAGAAACTTGAGTGTTGTCATTCATTTTGAGAGGGCTGGAAGCATTTACCATTCTAGATGGCATAGTGAAATTGTATCTATAAAAGCCAAAGGAAGGATGGAAAGAACAATGAACTGTTTCCCTGGCAATGAGGTTTGGTGATAAAATGTTTCCAGGTGCCTGTAATCCATACAGTATTTGATTGGAAGAATTAGGTTCTGGTAGACACTGCCCATTGATCTCTGTAGATGAACTGTTTTTTGAATTGGCAACTTCCATCATGAGTGGGCTTAAAGACTGAGAGCTGCTGCTGCTTGCTAGATTTTCAGCAGCAGTCAAGACAAGAGGCTGCTGTCGCCAACAATCAGTTGGACAAATTTTATAGCAAAGGGGAAAGTTGATACTGTGCAGGTACACCTCCGGACAGGCCATTCCAAGGGAACTTGTAGGTGAGTGAAATGTAGGCGGAGAACAAGGTGGAGAAAGCAAGGAGTTCAAAGGAGATGGAGCCCCTCCACTAGAAGTCACTGGAGATGAGACACTGCTTCCACCTGTGAATGACAATTCAGTCAATGAACTTGATGTCCCTACTGAATCACTAATCATGTCCATAGTTGTCCCTGCTTCATTCATAGGTTACGTTTTTTGCATGTTTTTTTTTAACTTCTTTGAGAAAGAATATGTTTATTCCTCTGATGAAAGTTGAATTTGTATCTCTACTACTACCACTATTACTCTTAACACTACTATTATGTATCATGTATCAGGCACTCACTATGCTCAAGAGCTGTGCTAGGCAAAATTTATCCAATGAATTACAAAGAAGCCCAATTAAATATGACCAAGAGCCAATTATCTTGTATAATAAAAGCCTAATATGCTAAGTGTCCGGTCATCTGGTCGTCCATTCAACCAATCAAAGTGTAACATGCTAATGATATGCTAAGGCTGCTCAACCACTAGCTCTGATGTGCACTGACCACCAGGGGACAGACAGTCGACTGGTTGACCAGTCACTATGACATGCACTGACCACCAGGGGGCAGGTGCTCTGACCAGTAGATTAGCTTGCTGCTGGGGTCCAGCAGATCATGACTGAGCAAGATGGGCTGGACACACCCTAGAGCACACCCTAGCCCTCCTGCAGTCCCTCCCTGGCTGGCCAACCTCCCACATCCCTCCTTGGCCCTGATGGTGCACCGGAGGGGTCCTTAGGTCTGGCTTGCACCCTCTCACAATCTGGGATCCCTTGGGGGATGTCGGAGAGCCAATTTCGGCCTGATTCTGCAGGCAAGGCCAAGGGACCCCACTGGTGCATGAATTCATGCACCATGCCTCTAGTATCTTATAAATATAAAGTAGATTTTTTAAACTAAAAAAATTACTAAAGTTCCTTTTCCATTTTTTTTATTTTTATTGAATAAACATAACAAAGAACGCGAAAGACCTATATACTGAAAATTACAAAACATTATTATTATTATTATTATTATTATTATTATTTTGGGGGGAGGTATAAAATCCTTTATTAGGACCTCAGAAAGATAAAAGGCATTTGCTAACAGTACCTTTCAGTCAGACAAATAGACTTCTACAGAACACTGAAAAGCTTAAGGGCATTGTCATCTCAGCAAAAGCCGAAGATAGAGGAAGACTTATCCTTAAGAGATGAGTGGCTATGGCTATTTTCTAATTGTATAGACACCCAATAAAATTCACAGTGAATCTATAAAGTTTCTAAAAGAATTACATCAGCAGAAATGCTACCGATTTGAAAATTATAAAACATTATTAAAAGGACTGAAAAAGACACAACAAAATGGAAAAGTATCCCGTGTTCATGGATTGGAAGAATCAACATAGTTAAAATGCCATATTACCCAAAACAATATACAGATTTAATGTAATCCTCATCAAAATTCAAATGTAATTTTAATTGAATGTATTGGGGTGAAATTAATACATACAGGTTTCAAGTGTACAACTCAATAAAACATCATCTACACACTGCATCATGTGCCCTTTGCCCCAAGAAAAATCTCTTTTTGTTTCCATTACCCCACTTTTGTTCACATCCATCTATTCCCCACCCCCTTTCCCTTTGGCAGTCACCACACTATTGCCTATGTCTATGTGTTATATGTATGTTTTTGTTTTTTTCTTAATCCCTTTACCTTCTTCCCTCCAGTACCCCAAGCCCCCGCCTTCTTGACTAAATTAAACAAATTGGTTGATTGAGATTCTATAGAAAGCAACAGTCTGATAAAAAAATCAGTGCACATGAAAGTAATCTTTACAAATTAAAACAGTACAATCTATAGATGATGTATTATAGTCTTATGCACCTGAATCCTATAAAATTTTATCAACCAACTAGAGGCCTGGTGCATGAGATTCGTGCACTTGGAGAGCAGGGGGTCCCTCGGTCTGGCCTGCATCTTCTCACAGTCCAGGACCCTTTGGGGGATATCCCCCTCACAATCCATGGCTCTCACAGTCCGGAACCCCTGGTTCCTTACCGCCCGCCTGCTGCGGAGGCGGAGGAAGTTCCTGGCATTGCCACTGTGCTTGCCAGCTGTGGGCCCAGTTTCTGGCTGAGTGGCACTCCCTTTGTGGGAGCGCACTGACCACCTGCATCGAGTGTCTGCCCCCTGGTGGTCAGTGTGCGTCATAGCAACTGGTCATTCTGCCATTCGGTAGATTTGCATATTAGGCTTTTATTACATAGGATATCAACCAATAAATTTAATAAAATAAATAAGTATATGTTTAAATGCATTAGATTTTTTTCATACACGAAAAAGAAGCCTTCCATGGTACACTATATCAAGAGTTAAAGACAATTTGCAGTTTAAAAAATGTGAGGATGAAAATGAAAATGTTTAAATCAGTGTTGTCAGGTGACCTTTTATGGTTGCCTAGCATCTACTAAAATTAGGGATAATTATAAGGTCCACAAACGTCTAAACTCTTCACTTATTTTTGTGTTTGAATTGAAAATATTTGTTATTGACTGAACATAATCTTTTTTTGTGTGTGTTACTGTTGTTTTTCTATTTTATGTACATGGGTTAATCTTTTATCAACAGGATGGCAAATACATTTTATATCTAAACATTCAAAATTGTTTTTATTATTTTTTTAAAATATATTTTATTGATTTTTTATAGAGAGGAAGGGAGAGGGATAGAGAGTTAGAAACATCAATGAGAGAGAAACATCGATCAGCTGCCTCCTGCACGCCCCTACTGGGGGTGTGCCCGCAACCAAGGTTCATGCCCTTGACCAGAATCGAACCTGGGACCCTTCAGTCCGCAGGCCGCTGCTCTATCCACTGAGCCAAACCGGTTAAGGCTCCAAATTATTTTTAAAAATTTGTACCCCTTTTCTTTGCAATTTGAGAGTATTCTGGACATCTTAAATAATTAAGAAAATGTGCTTTTCAAATTATCAATTAATTATAATCTTTAGCTTTTTTCTTTATTTGTGCACTTTGTGTTGACTTGGATCTTTTAAAAACATGCTGCCTTGATGCTATTAAAGTGATAATATCAAAATATTTTATGCACTCTTCCAGACCAAATTAATATAGTCAATCCAGTGAAATATTTTGCCAAATGATTAGACTTTATCTCTTTACATTTCAATTGGTTGTTATGGTACTGTGTAAAACTCAACCTAACTGTAATATTGATGATTTCTCAAGGTAATTATATGTCCTAAAACAAAGAACTTTAATGAAGTAAAGACAAGAGGGATAAAATAATTTGTTTTCATTTGTAAGTAAGCTCTTTTATATATTGTTAAATATCAGAGTAAATGAAGGTATACATTCTTCCATGAGAAAGCCTGCACTGTCTAATTATGATTATTATTTAGTCATGTAATGTCCTACCTGAGAACAAATACATTACAAATATTTTAAATGCTTGTGGTAATTAAGCTAAATGGCTTAGTATTGTTTTTAACATTTATTTTTCCAACTACAACAATAGAAAAAGTGGAGCTAAGTATGGTGAAACTTTTAATTCAATTAAAATTATTTTAATGGAAGTCATTTTAACATGTGATAAATGTTCCTCATAAAACACAAAGTATTTATTTCCATATCTAACATATTTGCAATTAAATCCACAAATGCACCACAGGCAGATACTAAAGAATACGAATAGTAAGATGCTAAAGAATTCAGGTGAGATCTGGAGATCTCAAGAAGACGGAAGTCAATAAATTCACCATTACCACATCTCTGCTCTTTACCTTCATGCCAGCTTCTCTCCCTTTTTGCCTCTTACCTCTTTATCACGATAAATATATACCCACTTTCTTATAAACACACATTTTCTAACATGTGTAGTATTTGGTATAAAAGCTTTGTCTGTAGTTATTTAATTAACACTTAAAAATAAATATTAATAAAATGTTTCTTACTTTGTGTGTCTGAACCAAAAGTTTTAAAATCCAGAGTGAGAGAAGGCACCCATGGGTAGGTCTCTAAAAGCCCTTCCAATACACCCCTGGAAAAAGAGATTCAAACTTCAGCAAGTCCAGAAATGTTTTTCCTGAAAATAATTATGTAAACTTGTGAGTTATTTTATGATTTTGAGGGGTGAATATCTGAAATATCATTCTTTTTATAGCTAGACTTGTAAGTAAAATCCTGAGTAAATATTCCTTTAATAAAAAAAAAAAACTCACAAAGCTAGAATAAGCAATATCTTAAAAGTGGATTGGGGAGAAAGTTGGAGGAAGCAAGATTTGGAGACAAAAAATCTAGGTCCATTTCCTACCATCTAGTAGCTACAAAATTGAAGGCCTCGGAGTCTCTGATCCACACTTTTCTTATCTGTAATAATTGTGAAAAGGGCTATGTAAGTATTAGATATGATTGTTATATTGCTTACTTGTTTCTTCCAGGATCTCTAAATCCCTTAGCAAAAGGATTCCTGTCTATTTTCAGTTTGGTAATCTATGAATTCAAAAGAGAAAGATAAAGTCAGTGCACTAGTAATAACACTGTCTCCATTGCTATTAATGGTTACAAAAGCATAAAATACGTTTTAACATGTACTTTGGCATGTTAAATAAATGCAAGCATATTTCTAAGTCAACTTTAGAATGGTTATTTTCTTTTTCTCCAGGCACATTGTTTTGCTCCTTTCTTAATCACAAGATCCCACACAATTCACAATCAAACTTGCAATAAGACTATGTTGTGTTTTTGTTTGTTTGTTTGCTTGTTTAAATCAAGGAAAATTCAATCCATATAGTGCAACTTTCTTCTATTCTGCAAATCCCTCTGGGACCACCACTGCTTGTCAGAGATCTAGTTAGCTTTACCTGCTGGTTTTGATAAGCTGTTACTGTGGTGAACTCCGTTTCTTCAAAGGAGAATGTTTTAACTCCTTCGGTGGGCAGGGACTGAATCCAGGACAGGTTGGCTCTGCTGTCCTGCTCCATCACGTGCACACGGGGCTTATACTTGTGCATGGATTGCAGAATGATCTAGAGGAGAAATGATCAAATGTTGCCTAGAAACTGGCTTCCCCTCCCCAATACTGTCCTCCTCTCATCAACACCCCCAGTCTGCCTACACACAAAAGTAAAGCTAAACCAGAAAGGCTAGTCACACACAAGGATTTTTCTCTGCCATTTTGCTCCAGACAGAGACGCTCAGGGCTAAGGGATTTCTGCACCAGGGTATCAGAGCCATCAGTGATTCCATTTCTAGGGGCTTTTCCCTACTTCCAAATGTGGGTAACCATGTGCTGTACCCAAGTGTCACTGGGATCTGACTGCCTGCCATAAATTCCTTGGGCTAATGGTAACCAATGGGCAACCACCTGACATTCCCCACCTCTTAATTTCTGGAGATTGCCTATTTCCTTGTGTGGCTGGCATAGGACCACACTTGGAAGGGGAGAGGAAGGAGTGCACCTAAGAAGCTCAAGATGGAGGTGACTTGAAAAGGCCATCTATGCGGGTGGCTGGAAAGGAGATTTCCAACACATCATGCCACACCAAAGGGGCCTATCTACTAGAAGGCAATCAGAGCCCACAACAATTGCCTGGTAGACTGAGGTTTCAGGGAGCTCTTTGAAACACTCCTTTCCACTCTCCCAGTATAGGTATCTAGGCTTAAACAAGTGTCATTTGATCCTCACACTCCTTTAATTCACCATTCCCAACCTGCAGCACTCTCAGCCTCAGCCACCAAAGGCCATAGGAGCTACTTTCATTATAGGCCCTGAACTTGATCTGTTCTTAAAGACCACAATTAACTCACCTGGAAGAAGCCCCCTTGGCATATCCAGGACGACCCCATCGTTGATGCCTTAGCATTTCCCTCCCTTTCTCAGGACAAAGGATTGCACACTTACCTGGTCTTTGTCATCCATTTCATTGTTGGTAAGTTTCACGCGATCAAAGCTGATGATCTGCCTCATCCAGGTCTCTCCCGAGCAGGGCGAGTCGGGGTGAACATAGAGTCTGGGAGTGATGCAGGAGTGGTCAGTATTCCCAGCTACCATCCACTGAGAGCTGTGGTACACATACCTGAAAAAGGAGAGAGAAATGTAACTTTGCTACAGCCAGCCAAATCTAGGGGCATGAGAAGAAGGCAGCCAAGATCTGACCCAAATGGTCTCAGCCAAGGTTTGCCAACTAATCCCAAAGGAAACTAGTAGAAGTTCAAACTTGATTTCCAAAGATCATTCAGGGACAGAAAGCAAACTGTAAATAAGCGTATGTCATTAAAATGCAATGCAGTACCAGAACAAGTATAATGTCATGGGATTTCAGAGTCTGGTTTGTATTTCCTCTCAGAAATCACAACAGAAATTGATCTAACCCGTTTTATCTCACAGAGACGCCAGAAAAATCCTCATGCCTTGGGCCACAAGTGTCAGGGAAGAAGCAGAGGAAGTGAGGAAGGTGTCTGTCCAGTTCACCGCCAGGAGTCATTGTGGAAGCACTTTTGCCAACAAGGCTTCATATCAGAATACCCCCATGAACTCTTCCCCATGTGGCCTCCGGGCTGATTTTCACAGTATTTCCAATTTCATCCCCTGGGTTGTGCACAGCATTTTCAAGACAGCTCAAATGCTAGAGGCTAACAGCTTGTTCCGTTATTCCCAGACATTTGCTCCTGCATGCTCTTGAGCTGTGCTTTCTCCCCTGACCTCCAAACCTAGCTGTCTCCTAGAAAGGCTCGACACCCACTTCAGTAGAAAGCTCATAGCTCTCAGCTCACAGCCAGAGTGCAGTGGCTCCTGCACAAACCCCATAGCTCCTGAGCCAAAGTGCTAGCAGGCCCACACTTTGGGCCTCTTGGTTTTGGATTAACTCGGACACTTTTAGATAGCACTAAGTAGAGTGCTTATAGCAAGAGGCAAGCTTTCTTGTACTCTCTGTGACCTGACCTCCACCTCAGGAAAGAGGCTAAGAAAGAAACGATGGACCTAAGTACAGTAACTGCTAGACTAGATTGGATGGCAAACGAGGGCATTACTCCAGGACCTTCTGCCAAAGTAGCACAACCTAGAGCCCAGTGTGGATGCAGAATCTCAGGCATCTCTTCCCAAACTTCCATCAAACAGCCATCTGAGTCCACACCTTCTGCAGTTTGCACAGACAAGGCCAGAGCAATGGATAGACTAGAGGTTTGGGAAACACTGAAGCAGCAAATGGCACCTCTTTCTAGGAAGGAAAGGAAAAAGGAAGAATGACCTTTTCTCAGTCTGAACCCCGGTTTGAATAAGACAATTTGGTTTGATCAAGAAAATTTGACTCTCAAAACCCACAGGAAAGCAATCCCACATCCCTTACCTGTGGTAGAGTTTTAGAGTTTTCAAAAATAGCACTCTCGGTTTCCAAAGACCAGACTATTCCCAGCCTGAGTCTGTAGTACTCTCCTTAGGGCCCAGTTACCTATAGCGTTTGGAATCCACAGGCACTACATCCATGACCACATAGTACTGCTTCCCTGGGTCCAGCCCTTTCACCTTGACCCGAACAGAGGGGAACATCCGCCTGCGGAAGAGAAATAGCAACTGACCTGGGTGCTTTTAGAGACATTTCAAGTGTGGCAGGGTTGGGGTCAAATGAGGAGTAAAGGAATTCACAATACCCTTCCCATTCTAAGACAGGTTTAGGAAATGACATTTGCTACAAGAACAAAGACTGTTAGTTGTATACTTGATTGAATAAGTTTAGGATTTCTGAGTGGAGTAGAATATCCTTACCACAAGGCTTTGTCTACCCCACTCCCCACTACCACCATAAAAAAAGAAAAGCTATAGAAGAGAAAGTAAGAGAGAAATGCTATTCCCCTTTCACAAGTTTTCAGTGGAACTTTTTTGTGAGGAAGATTTGAAAAAGACTGAAATTAGGATTGACACACACAAAGTTGCAGAGTTGCCCCTAAAATATAGCCCCACAGCACCAGGCAAAGTGGGAATGCTCCACTTCTAACAGGTCTGGGCTAGGGATGATGATTTGGGAAGCTGCTAGATGGGATATTTTCCTCTGAAAACTATGAGGCTTTAACAGAGTACCATGACCATAAGCTTAAGATGTTGGGTTGAAATCTGGCACCTAGCTTGGCAGGTCTAATTTTTGTCATATATCACATAACAAGAATGAGTTTTGGGAGTCACAATGTACAGAAAAGAAATACGGAGCCATTAACATGGGCCAGGCACATCCTAACCTGGTCAATTGAGAAACAGTGCCTTTCTAATGCCTGTCGGGATGGGGACACGTGGGGATGAGTGCTAGAGCATAAAGCTGGAGGCATCACATCTTATGAGAGCAGAACAATAAGGGACTACTGTGTGACCTTAAACAGCTTGGACAGAGCCGAACCTGCCGGCTTTGGTAATAATCATCTCAGTCCCAATGGCGTGGAATCTCTTCCACAGCTCAGATCCTTGAAGCTCCACTTGGATAGCATCTTTCTCTTCCAGAGTTTCACCCTTGTGGTTGTCACCGCCGCTGCCGCAGCCGCTGCAGCCCCCGCCTCCGCCTCCGCCCTCGCAGCCACAGTTGCCGCCGCCGCCTCCTGCAGGGCCTCCGCAACCTGAGAAAGTTGCTGAGGACTCTGTCTTGGGTCGCTTTTCTGCTGGATACAGAGAAGTCTAGAGTTTTCGAGAAAGCTTCCTGGTTCGCACGCCACCTTCTCGCTAATGCCTGTCTCGGAGTCGACCCGCCATCTCTTCCCCGGGGACCTTGGAGACTGATCCCCATGTTCCCCACAACACCACTGTTGTCCCCTGATGGAGACAAATGGGTTCACGATGCGCTCTGTTAAAGGCATGGTCCTTCTTCAAATTTGCCCATCCTTACTCTCGGAGATTTTCGGTCCCTGAGGCTTAATCTTCTTGGAATTGGAGTGTGTACCCTGCTTCCTACCCTGAGAAACAGCCACCTTGCGACTCTCGGGGTATCAGGGAGGCTGGAGAGTCTCACGTCTCTACAAACATGTGGGGACCCTCCCCTTCACCGTAAATGAACCACAAAATTACTGGCTGAACTCGGAGGCTCTGAAACTTCCCCTACAGCCAAGTGGACGAAGTGTCCCCGCGGCCCAATATCAGCCATTCATCTGGGCCAGGACATCTACCTTTCTGCAGCGTCTTAGGCTAGGCTGGGACTTGCAGATCCAACAAGCTCCAATAGCAGGGCATAGGGGTACTTACTCGGCTGCTTGCTCTTCTTCCCTGTGGTGCCGCTCCTCTCTTCCTCCTTTCCGTCCTCTTTCTCCTGTAGCTCAGGCGGCGCCTCCTTTCTTGGATCTTGCCGTTTTCTTTTGCTGGTTCTCCCCACCAAGGCTTCTACTGAGAAGGCTTGTGCCCGAGAGCTCAGAGCCATCCTGGGAGGGGTAGAAGGGAATGTGCACTGCAAAGTTTCAACCTGAACTGGTTTAAGGAGAGAGAGGGAGGGAGAGAGAGCGCAGAGGACTGAAGAGAGAAAATAATCCCCAAATCAGGAAAAAAACCCACACAATTTCTGGATCAATATTCAAAGAAAAAAAAAAGTGTGTGTGTGTGTGTGTGTGTGTGTGTGTGATTTATATATATATTTCTTTCTTTGAAAAGGATTAAAAGGATGAAAGGAAAGGAAGATCCAACCGGAGCCAAAGTCCTTTGGAGTCTAGTCCCCCTTTCCTCTGCGGTCTCCTCCCTCCCAGTGGACATGTGCGGACCATCAGTTCTTAACTCCCGGATTTTAGGACATGGCAGAGTGCAGAGATTGGCAAACCCGGGCCTCTTAGGGAGCTGACCTGCCGCCAATGGTGGCTCAGGCAGCTCAGATTGGGAGGTGCTGTTGCATCCAATTGAGTGAATATCCAGCTGGTCGCAGCCTCCGCTGTTTGTTTTGGAAACTATTGGAAACACAAAAGAACACCTTGAGTGACTCTTCAGATGTGACAGGGAGCAGGGATGGACTGAGTTTGAGGGTTTGGCTGGAAAGGGACTCAGGATAGTGGAGACATGGGATACACAAAGTTACTGTTTTACATTAAATTGTGAAATTCAAGAACATAGAAAATAATTGCCCACAAGGGGCCAGTTTTCCAACAAAAGTGCAAATGTTATTTAACTAAATCCAGAGGAGTGTATCAGTGTCTTCGATTCTCCAGTGAGTGCACTGAAGAAACATAGAGGAGCGCATGCTTTCTGGGGACATTCTTCTGAAGTTTGGGTCTCAAACTGGTGGGCAGCATGATAGCCTGTTCTTTCTATCCAGGTGGGGAGGTAAAGGGCAGGTAGGACGCTCCCAGATGTATATTGTCAATAATCATGCAATTTGAGTTCTTCAAGTAATGCCTGTACAGGAGCCCAGTATTCTCATCCACAGCCTCTTATTTTTCAAATGACTTAATCAACAAACAACTTAAGGATTTCAGGGCTACCAGCAGAGCACCAATGGGATTTTGCTTTCAAGGATGAGACACCTCAAAATGTTCCATTCAAATAATTGACTCCAGCATTTCTTGGTATATCTTCCTGGGCTGGGTTTTACTTTTCTTTTCTTTCTTTCTTTTTTTTTTTTTAGGAAGAGAATTGTCTACCACTTTCAAGGAGCATGTTTAGGCATGCAGATCTAAGATTCTACCTCTATGTGTGGGATTTTGTCATCAACTTTTCATCAGAAATAAAAAACCAGGCACCCCTGGACTCTTGCAGATTACATCCTAGGTAATGACATTTGCACCTTTTCAGAAAGGTTCTCCTGTTCCACTCTGATACATGTGTTCAAAGGACATTTAAAGTGAATCTGACTTTAAAAATATAATGGATCTTGAACGAACTGATAGTATGTCAGTACTGGAGTTTCACAGTAAAAAAAAACAAAACTTTTTGTGACATTTTTAGTTCCAGCTTCTTAGGCACAAGCATGGCAATAATGTGGTGGTGAGGGGGGCGGGGGGGGGGG
>NW_006293319.1:122530-132059 GCF_000327345.1 Myotis davidii
AGATAGTCAAGCAACCAGGTAAGTATCTGATAATCCCAGGTAGTATGACAAAGGGTTAATTACAGCCTGGATACTTCTGAAGGGTTTGGTTCAATAATCAGTTATCCACTGCTCACCATGCAGGTCTGGGCAAGACACTACCTATACCAGTGGTTCCCAACCTGGTGCACATGCCTCACCAGGGGGGAGGGATTTGATTTTTAAGGGGGGGTGCAATTTAAGAATGAGTTATTAACAGTGAATTTTTTGCATTTCTTATGGTTCTAGGGGCCTCATATATAGTATATAAATATGTATTGACATATTTATGCATTTCAGTTCTCTTATGTTTTGAAACTTTATTTGCTATTTTTTCATATCACTTCATATTATTATTTTTTAAACTATTTCTTAGTGATTTCTTCCTCAGGACTTCAACTGTCCCTTATTTCTTTTATTTTCCTCTTTCACGGATGCCATGTTCTTTGGAACCTTGTTTAGTTAATGGCCTTTTAGGCTCCCTCCACATGAATAGGAGTTTATTTTTTGAATAATAAGTATTATATATCACAGGTTGAGCATCAGGATTTTAGAGATGCTTAGGTGGGGCATGGCCAAATAAAGGTTGGGAACCACTGATGTATACCCTAGAGGTGCAGAGTGAAGCTCACTGTGCAAGACCAGTGTACAAGTCACTTGGGCTGGGAAAGCCTACCTAGAATGAACCCCCAGGAAAGCATAGTCATGAAATGCAGAGTCAGTTTTCTTATAACATACTTTTTAGTACCTGAATTCAACTTTACTGAACTGGCTAAGTTGCTTGAACAATTAATTTTCTTTGTTTGTTTAAGTGAGTTTCAGCTGGGCTTCTATCACTTGCAACCTAAATAATCCTTGACAAATACACTCATCTTGATAAAAATTTGGAATATCACCTTCCTTTTCTTCTAGTTTTTCTTCTTCCTCTCCTTCTTCCACTCCTTCAACAGTACTGGTTCTATGATTAGGAAAATTATGTGCTGTAGACTATCCCAGAATCATAAAACCTGAAAGTAAACTTTACTTTCAACACAAATTCTTAGGATTATTATAAATAACAAAAAGTAGTAAAATTCAAGCAGTATATCATGTGGGTCAGACTTTGAATTCAGACTGATATCATTCAAATTCTAAATTGCTACTTTCTAAGGGAATTTACACATCTTTTAAAAAATTATTTTTTTACATTCAGTTTTTCTACGCTTTTATGCTTTTACATCTATTATCTTCATTATAGGGTATGATTCTGTAAGTTTGTGTATGTATCTGGGGATTTAGGAAAAAATATATAAATGTCACTTAGCATAATGCCTAGAACAAAGTAAGCACTCACAGCTGTATTTATCATTGAAGAGAAAGTGTAATTTCAAGAATGTGTTAATCTTTGACATTTTAAACATGACAAAATTTATTCTTTTTTATTAAAGTATAGTTGGAATACAATAATATATGAGTTTCACATGTACAACATAGTTATTCAACATTTATTCAACATTTCAGCCATATGAAAGAATGTGCTGATCTTTATTTATATTAACTATACAGCTATAAACCCTTTGTGGACAAATATTAGAAGAGGAAGAAATTTCCACAACTTTTGGTTAAATCCTAAAGCAAATTCAATAATTCAGAAGGCTTTATAGTAATCATGTTTCTTAAATTTGAGATCTATTTTAATAGAAGTAGTGAATTAAATAAAAATATTGCATTTGAGTTTCAAAAGCCCATGAGAAATAGATCTGATAGAATATATATTCTGATTTTACCACCTTGATATTTGAAAATATATTTTTGGTATATACCAATGTAATAATTGGTCTTGTTCTTATAGTAAGTAGATAAAATAAAGACCTCTAACATACAGCTTTGTTCTCACCCCAGGAAATTAAGAGAACTGGCCTGATTAATATTAAAAGTAATTCTATGATACATGATCTGTATATTGCATTGTGTACCCACCATGCTAAATCAAATCATCTTCTGTCACCATATATTTGACCAATGTCCAGCTGTTTTTTACTTTATTTTTATTGTTGACACTATTACAGAAACCTATGTAATCTTATTAACCAATATCACCCCAATAAATTCAATAAGAAATACAAATAAACAAAAACCTTGACAAAATATTAAAGGTAATTCTCACACTGAATCCCTCAACTTCTGGTTAGCTTAATTCAATATAATCACTCAAGAATTCTGTGCTTCAATTGAGTTATGCATGTCAAATTTTGTAATTCTTGTTCCTAAGTAGAGTTGGGAAAGAAAGAATAGGGAGACAAATTATTGTCTGTGCTCATTGTGTTCTTTTCATGGGGCAATTGGGTAGTTAAATGCTTATGCTTGCCAAACTATTAGCTGAAGGAAAATTTATTCCTTTGAATTTAATCATGTGTTGATACTGCTCTCAAATGATGAAGGCCTTCCTATGCTAGTAATTACATTACTCTTGGACTCATTATATTTCACATTCTTACTGAAGTATATCAAAGGCATGCAACTATTTTTCTCATTTTTTTCTATTCAATTCATAATTTATGGCTGGCAAATTTTTAAAAATGTTTGTATCTAGGACCTTTGCCCCTAGAATTGTGAGGTCTATTTTGTTTTTGACTAATTTCGGGCAGAGTTAACACATTAAAAAATGCTAATGAATAATAAAAAGAACTAGTCCAGATATGAACTGAGTAATTCCCAAAATAGGCACTGTTTTTGCATATTCACTTTTCAGCTGTCTTTGACTACCTGGCACAGTGACAGTAATTAATAATTGTAAATGTATCCTGCATCTTTTCAGCCTCAAACACTCCCCATTGAAATAATGAGCTTGAGTAAAATCTAGTCTTTATTTATATAACCTCTCTGGTGCTCCATGAATTTGTATAGTCATATATGAACTGAAGGCTCAATCAGGATTACTAAGAAGTAAAAATTTTGTAATGGGATGCATTTGTGGTGTGTGAAATTTAATGTTGGTCCATTCTAACTTGGATTTTATACTTTATATATTTCCTATACTTTCCCCACACTCAGTCTTCCCTTTCTTTGTATTATCTTTCATATGGCTTTAAAAAAATGAGGATAAGAGCCAGAATTACTGTCAAATATGCGTTATGGATCAGCTCCAAAGAAAGTGGCTAGTATTTGAGAAATGGCTACAAGTACAAGCTTGATAGTTTTAAATAAATAATCCTGGCAATTAGCAAAACATCACCAGCACAGGTCACTTAAAACAAGGATATACCAAGTTCATTCCCTCAGTGAATTATGGAAAATATAGTATTTAACAATAATCATTGTATTTCTCTGAAACCAGGTAAAGGCCTGTTTTACACCCTTCCCTGATGCTCTCTCACCAAATTACTCTGCATGAAATCAACACAATAAAAACCTGACTTCAGATCAGTGGGCCACCTTCTTCTGGTTCTATCTAATCTGGGCAACAATGAGCCCAATAGAAACAGATCCTGCCACTAAGAAGGAAATCTTTCTGAACTCATAGACTGGGCCCACCAAAACTTACACCCATTTAATTTATTTTTATTTCCTCCTTGTTATACGTTTCCCTCCTTACTTTGGCACCACACTCCATCATGTTCAGGGCAAGTGAATAAAGTTTTAAAAACTTCCTTCCCTATTTTCATAATGATCTCTTTTTGATCAGGGCTTTTCAATACCTAACATCCACAGAAGTACCAAATAGTGGGAAAGATTTGTTATTAGGCTGAGAGTTTTTTCCTTAGTCTATAAAAACATTAAAAGTAAACAAACACTGATCTTGCCTAACTTAAAGCCAAGCTATATTCACCCACTATCTTCCTTCTCAGGGTTTATTTATTAACACTAGAGGCCCAGTGCACAAATTTGTGCACCTTGAAAGGAACTGTGGGCTGCAAGGCTTCGGGGGGCACAGGGGCGGGTCTCGGCCCATCTTCCATGCCCTTGCCTGGCCCCTCCCACTGCAGCCCCTGGTCCCCTGTCTGCCTGCAGCCCCACTCCCGACACTGCCACTCCCACATGCTGATGGCACCAGCCCAACAGCACCCACTGAGGGCACAGAGCAATTGGGGGCCAGTACCAGCAGTGGGTGCGAGTGGGGCCGGTGCCGTCAGTGAGTGTGATCAGTGGCTGCTGCCCTGATTGCTGCTCAGGAGCAGGGGGAGGTGGAGAAGCCCTCAGGGGTGATCAGGGCCAGCAGCCACTGCTCACACCTGCTGATGGCAGTGGGTGCAAGTGGAGCCAGTGCTGGCAGCCGGTGCGAGCGCCGGGTGGGACCACAGCTTGAGGGAGCAAAGAATTTTCAGTAACCACCAGAGGTTTGCCCCGATGACAGTGACCAGCGCCTTGCCTTGATCTGGCGTCCCTGCTCACCTGCTCCACCATCCCACAGAAGCCTATGCCCGCCATGTTCCACACACGCCCCCTGGTGGTCAGCACACATCATAGCGGCTGTTTGTTTGGTTGGTTGTTCCTCCATTCAGTTTATTTACATATTAGGGATATATATCTGCTCCTGCATGAATGTTTCTACATTTAGGACACCCTGATCACTGCTTCTAAGGGGCAAAGGGGCAGGCCTTAATAATGAAGCAATAAAGGTACACAAGGAAAGAGAAGCAAATGAAAACAACAAGGAATTCACTATCTAAATTCACCATGTTTTAATTACTGGAGGAGAAGGAAAGCATGAAGGAAAATCAATGGTTATATGAGTTGGCAAATGAATGCCAGACTTTAATAAACTGGGTCCATAGGACCATGATATACACCCTGGAGGCAATACATTCTGATCACTTCTCAGTTAGGGAACTGACTAAACCACCTCATTGAAGCCAATTAAATAATTTCCAATTCTCAAACTTTGGACTTTATACCCCAGGCTAAAATTTGACTCACCTGGAAACACCAAAAATGATTGATAGAAAGGTGGACTACATATCTATTTTATGATTGTGAATCCAGAGTCATTTAAATTGTGTGTATACATATTTCTCATGGAAAGTGATATTGAATTTTTTCAAGGAAGTGTTACCAGTGACTCTTTGAAAAATAATTGGATTAGGATGTTCATTGTGCTAGCATTTTAATAAATACTGAAGCACTTGGTATCATTCTTCACAATTGATTTCTGTCCTGATTTTGGTCCTAGTCTGATTTATTTTATTACAAGGAGATGAATTTAGTAAACTCTAGCCTAAACTGAAACATAGTCCTTACTTTTCATTTTGGGAAACTTAAAATGTTACAATCATTTTCTCTGACACATATATATCCCCTCATCTTTCTCCTTTTCTAAGGACTAGCTAGAATAACTCTTAATTTTGTAGTTGGAAGAAAATTTTCACAATAGGTATTTGTTTTTGTGTGTGCTGTGAAAATTATCACAGGTTTATATTTTCAGGAATAATGACTGAGAACACGCAGAGAGAGTGATATTAACCATCTTCTCAGGAGTAATTTCTTTTCTTTTTTTAAAACCAGAAGTTCCACTCTACATTCCCCATCATTTTGTTTTGGAATTGAAAATATTTGAAAGTTTTAATTTTTTTGTGACAGTGAGTTTATCCAGAGTGGATTCACTGTTCACTTTTCCTTTACATGACTTATTGATAAACTAGAGCTACCATACACTAGCTGGACTGCCCAGTGCATCAGAGTTGGTTTGGGTTGAGGATTTTGGCTTGAAAAAAATCTCATTGGATTTCAAGTTCTGCAGAAACAACAAGCCAGACTAGATCAATCTGACACAGAGGCATCTACTGATATAAGAAAATGGGGCTCTGTTCCCACTCTGTGCTCAGTTTCAGTGTGTCTCTTTATGTCTCTCTCCTTGAATCTCTTTGTTATATTACTGAATCTTTCCCTCCCTCCCTGCCCCCCCAGCCTGTTTCAATTTGCCTTTATCACTCTCTCTTCATTCCCTCTTTTCTCTCTCTCTTTTTTTTTGTTTAGTCCTTTCCCCCTTCTTCATATCTCTCTCATCTCTTATTATCCCCTCCCCCCAATAACCTTAGATAGAGAGGAGTTGTACAAAAGCAACCATACCACTACCCTACAGCAAACTCCTTGACATCTATTTCAGTGTTCCTTGTATAGTATTGTCTCTAGCTTGAAGGCAGGTGTGTGCACTGTGTGTGTGTGTGTGTGTGTGTGTGTGTGTGTGTGTAGGCAGGGGGGGATGTTTACAAAGAAGTGTCTTAACTAAAACACTGGTGAGAAAAAGTAGGAATATGTAAAAGAAGAAAGTGTCTTTTGATGTACCCGGTTGCTCCCTGCCCCCTTCTCTGGGGGTGGTCAATGCCCTAAGTTTTTAGGCCTCACGCCCCCTCTTGAGGATAAGGGGCTGAAGTCAAGTGAGTGCAAAAAGAGCTCAGGAAAAGCCTTCTGGCTGAGTGATCTGGAGCTTCTTGGGGCAGAGCCTGGGGAGAAAGCATCACTGCTCAGAGCCTTCTGGTCACCATCAGTGCTAGAGACTTAGCACTTAGCTTAGTATGCTTCTCTCAGATCTGGCCTGATTGCAGGCCACAGTTATTACCTTCCAATGACTCATGCCTCTTCTTTTAGCTCCCTTGTTCTCTAAACCTGTCCGATGCAGTTTCCTGGGCCTGGTGGTCTTCCAACAGAGTTCCTGGATCAGGAGAGGAACTATTACTGGATACTTCAGGCCAAATTTAGCCTTTGTTAATTTTAAGGAACATTAACATTCTACTTTGGGTCCCCTCAGATGTAGAAATTTCAAAAACACACAAAAACCCTGTAACAAAGCCCTCAGTTGAAGAAGATGAATTTAGCTAGACCTCTCTAGCTTTATGCACTTGCCTAGTGATAGCTAATGGGAGAAACAGATGCTGAGTAAAAGTCTTTTGCCTAAAGCTATCCCTAAGAAAACCCAAGCCTAACCAGTAAGACAGGGGCTTTTACTTGAGAAGCAAGAAACAGTAGATCACTGCGTCAAGAAGCTAGGCCAACTGTGGTCAGAAAGCTGAGTCTCAGTCTGGGTTTATTCACTCTGTAGATGCCAGCACCAACTAATTTCCAAAGTCCACAGGAGAGTGGCCTGGAGCCAGGATGTAAGAGAACTTATGTTCTGGTCTCCAAGGGCCATAGTGGCACTTGCTACTTTCTGGGTTGGACCCAGAATTCACCTTCTCCAACTTGGAAAACCTGTTGTGACTCAAGGACAGCTGTGAAGACACAATGACAGTCTGATTTCGGCTTTCAGGGATGCAAAGCTAAGGGATTCTGGCCTCCGCCCTCAGCTTTCTAGGCTGCTTGCCAGGCTATACTCTGATATGAACTGCCAGCAAATGTTTCTTGGGAAAAATGCCTCTGAACCAGCAAAAGACTGACCTTACAAGTTGAATCCCTGCATCTCCATCTCCAGTAATTACAGTTAAAAAAACAACAACAACTTTCCATTTTTCATTTGGATTACTTGTCTTCCTTTTGCTAAGTTTTATGAGTTCATTATATATTTTGGAAATTAACCCCTTATCAGATGCATCATTGCAAAATGTGTTCTCTCATACAGTGGGCTCTCTTTTCATATTGTTGATGGTGTCGTTTGCTGTGCAGAAGCTTTTTATTTTGATGTAGTCCCATTTGTTTATTTTCTCCTTAGTTTCCGTTGCCCTAGGAAATACATTGGTAAACATATTGCTATGAGAGATGTCTGAGATTTTGTTGCCTATGGTTACTTCTAAGATTTTTTATGGTTTCATGACTTACATTTAAATCTTTTATCAATTTTTAGTTTATTTTTGTGTATGGTGTAAGTTGGTGTCTACTTTATTTTTTTTGCACGTGCCTGTCCAATTTTCCCAATACCGTTTATTGAAGAAACTGTCTTTATTCCACTGTATGCTCTTGCCTCCTTTATAAGGAACTCACACTTTATAAGGAACATAACAAAAGGAAGACAAATAATCCAGATAAAAAATGGGCAAAAGATCTAAATAGACACTTTTCTAAAGGGGACATAAAGGAGGCCAAGAAACATGGAAAAATGCTCAGAGTCACTAATCATCTAAGGGATGTAAATTAAAAAGACAATGTGGTATCACTTCACACCTGTCAGAATGGCAATCATCAACAAAATCAGCCAAAGAAAAGTGTTGGTGAAATGTGGAGAAATGGGAACCCTAATATACTACTGGTGGGAATGAAGACTGGTATATCCACTATGGAAAATAGTATGGAGTTTCCTAAAACAAACAAACAAACAAACAAACAGTGTAATTCCTATTTGATCCTGTGACCCCACTTCTAGGAATATATCTTAAGAAACCTGAAATTCCAACCAGAAAGAGTATATGCACCCCTATTTTCATAGCAGTGCAATATACAATAGCTAAGATCTGGAAACAACCCAAGTTCCCATTAGCAGATGAGTGGATAAAAAAGCTGTGCTACCTTTACACCATGGAATACTATGAAGCTGTAAAAAAGAAAGAACTCTTTACCATTTGCAACAGCATGGACTTGGAGAGTATAATGCTAAGCAAAATAAACCAGTTAGAGAAATATATCACATGATCTCAGTCATATGTGGAATCTAATGAACAAAATAAACTGATGAACAAAATAGATCTAGCCTGGCCAGCATTGCTCAGTTGTTGAGCATCGATCTATGAACCAGGAGGTCATGGTTCAATTCCAGGTCAGGGCACATACCTGGGTAGAGGGCTCAATCCCCAGTGGCGGGTGTGCGTGAGGCTGCCGATCAATGATTCTCTCTCCTCATTGTTGTTTCTCTCTCTTTCTCCCTTTCCCTTCCTCTCTTTGAAATCAATCTCACTCCCGCCCTTCCTCTCTGAAATATATGTATATATCCAGAGACATAAAAGCATGAAACAGACTGAGGGAAAGTGGGAGTTGGGGTGTTGGGGTGGATAGATTAACTGGGGAACTTATATGTACATATGTATGACCCATGGACACAGACAATAGTATGGTGAAGGCCTGGGAGGGGCAGGCGCTAGGTGGAAGGGTGGAGGGGTGGGTGTGGGGTGGAAGGGGTAAATGGAAAAAAAACCACAAAAGGGATATCTGTAATACTTTCAACAATAAAGACAAAAAATTTAAAAAGAACATTTTAAGCCAAAGTGAAGGTTAGGCATTCTGTGAGTGAAAATGTTCCTATTTAGCAAGAAGAGTGTAAAGTGGAGGAGAAGCTGGCATCTCCTGGCCTCTTTTCCCATGTTAACATGGAGGATAAAGCATGATACAGATAATAAATGATAAATACATTTTTTTTTACTGGAAAACAAGAAAACACCCTTTTCAACATCAATCAACAGCAGTTCAGCAGCTTCACTGCTGGTGAGGTCCCAGCTTGCTCTTGCTCTGTTCTGTTTCCAGTTCATCTACTAAGTCTTACTAAGGGACTCATTGAGTTTCAGGGATTCCATGCAGGCTACAGGGCTGCTAAGTGCCCTGGGAAGCACAGAGACTTTTAGGAGCCCTGGTCTCTCCCGAGTCCACAGGTGCTACTTATTCAAGCTATACACCT
>NW_006293319.1:132190-132513 GCF_000327345.1 Myotis davidii
TTGATTGATTTCCTTCATACAGAATAGAACATTTAATTTTTATTTGATTTATTTGTCCAGGGTAACTCAAAGAGAATTGAAAAGGGCTAAAACTTTAAGCCAGAAGACTTACCGTATTTGCCGGCGTATAAGACGATTTTTTGGCCCTGAAAAATATGCCTCCAAGTGGGGGGTCGTCTTATACGCCAGGTACACTTCAGATAGACTGCCCATAGTGCTTGCCCCGTGCCATAGTGGCCTCCCGATGCCCGCCCACTTCATTCCACATACCGTTCAGGCATCAGCAGCGCTGCTGGGTGTATGCTCGGCTGTTATGCGATTTT
>NW_006293319.1:133075-140605 GCF_000327345.1 Myotis davidii
ATCTTTCTTCTATCATTGACAGTCCCTCTAGGTTGTGGGCTGCTTGCCTGTGTTCCTGAGAAGCATCTACGGTACCAGTCTATAGAGTGTGTTTTCTTTAGTGAATTACCGGTATGTTTACCGGTAATAAACTTGCACTGTTTTATGTATATGTTTGATTACATACAGTCTTGTGACAGTTTTCCTGCATGTCATAAGCATTTGAATATAAATTAAAATGTTAAAATGAAATCTGATATTGTTTTACCTTTTATTTGGTGTGTGGAATGTGTGCGGAAGAGGGGGTAGTCTTATACGGCGAGTATATAACAAACTCTGTATTTTGAGTGGAAATGTTAGGGGGTCGTCTTATACGCCCAGTCGTCTTATACGCCGGCAAATACGGTAACTAGCACCAAGTGAGCCATAGGGACTTGAAAATCAATGCTTGTTTTATCCTGGAGTGAGGTGCCTACCTATATCCCCAACCCCTTCTGCAGACAGATTTCAGATCTGTGCTGTTTAATTGAATGAATATCCAGGAATTTCTTCCACCCATCTCTGCCCTGCACAGTTGAAATCTTCCAAGAATGAGGGAACTCTCTCCTCCCCCAGCCCAGTGTTTGGCTGTCCTGCCTAGATGTATTCTTTATCTGAATAACTAAAGTCCTCTGAATGAAACTGCTCAATCAGGTAAAGTGTGCGTGTACTTTGCATAGGAAAGCAGAGGCTAAGAGGTGCCACAAGTTCTTTTTTTTTCTTTATTGATTAAGGTATTACATATGTCCTTATCCTCCCTATTGCCCCCCCCCCACACTCATGCCCTCACCCACTGTTCTCTGTGTCCACTGGTTAGGCTTATATGCATGTGTACAAGTCCTTTGGTTGATCTCTCCCCTTACCCCCCCCCTTCCCCTACCTTCCCTCTGAGGTTTGACGGTCTGATCAATGCTTCTCTGTCTCTAGAACTGTTTTTGTTCATCAGTTTATGTTGTTTATTATATTCCATAAACTAGAGGCCCGGTGCATGAAAATTCATGCACTGGAGGGGGGGGGTCCCTCAGCCCGGCCTGCCCCCCTCACAGTCTGCGAGCCCTCAGGGGCAGGAGATGACCCAGCGATCAGGGGAAGCCATGCCCCATTACACCTCTGCTGCTGCCACTGCCGGCAGCTCAGGCATTGACTGGCCCTGGTTACCTGAGCCTCGGGTGTCCCTGGATGGCTGGGCAGCCACCATCCGAGGCTTGCTTGCACCTTGGGTTGGTCCTGCGCAGCTGGGGGGTTGAGGGGACTGAGTGCCATCATCTTGTGGCTGTGGGCACTGCCATCTTTGAGGGCGGGGCAGTCAATTAGCATATTTCCTCCTTATTGGCTGTGGGCGCCACCATCTTTGAGGGTGGGGCAGTCAATTAGCATATTCCCTCTTAATTAGATAGGATGACAGTTGAAATACATCATAATAGTTCCAGATATACAACATAGTGATTAAACATTTATATAACTTACAACGTGATCACCCCAATAAATCTAGTACCCACCTGACACCATGCGTAGTTATTACAATGTTATTGACTATATTCCCTATGCTGTACTTTACATCCCCATGACTGTTTTTTTTTTCATGCTCTCTAGTTCCATCCATACTATTACAAATGGTAAGAATTCCTTCTTTGTTTTTTTACCTCAGCGTAGTATTCTATTGTGTAGATGTACCACAGCTTTTTAACCCATTAATCTGCTGATGGGCACTTAGGCTGTTTCCAAATCTTAGCTATGTGCCTCTATGAACATAGGGGTGCATATATCCTTTCTGATTGATGTTTCTAGTTTCTTGGGATATATTCTACAAGTTTTTACCAAAATTGAACACTAAATTATGAGGGTATAATGTGAGAAGGGTCTATAAAAATGTCCCTGAGGTTTTCCATTCACAGTGAACCAGGCATAAATTCAAGTTGTTGTTTTTTTTTCTTGATATCCTGTGCAAATTAAAATTGTGCAAAAGGACTACTCTCTGAAGTAATTTATCTGGAGAATATTTTTCCTTCTCTCAAGGAAATTAAAAATAGGGATTTTATTTTTTGCTTACAACTTTCCCTATAGTTTTATTTTTAAACCCTCAAAATATCCAGGTTTCCAGCCATTTTAAAAGAGAACTCAAACAGGATTTTCCAACAGTCCACTTCACATTTTTTTTAAAGAATTTTGAAACACAAGACAAATCTGTTTCTGGTCCTAGTTTCATGTTGTTAAATGTGTTTCCTGTTGTAATTGGGGCTATTCACTTCTGGTGATATTTAAAACGAGCCCTACTGAGTCGTTGATGTTTGGTTAACCATGAAGGGAATGGGTCTTGATCAGGCAGGCAATTACCAAACAAATCTGATCCCCTCCCAAGCAAAACAAAGAACTTTATAACTACTTTTCTTCTGCAGTAATGAGCACACAGACAATTATTTATGAAGTAGAGAGTTTTTCCTATTGGTGAAAGGCAGTGGGACTGGGAGTCACATGGTATAACATCTTCCCTTAACTCAGGCAACTCCCCTCATTTTATTCTTCTGTGCTTGTGTGTGCAGAGGAGGATGAGTGAAAATTCAGGCAATATCCCAAGCTGGCAAAGTCCAGGCAGCTAGTTGGAAGAGTAGAGACATGTGGTTATCCAGTCAACAATCCTACCTAGGCAACTCAGGAGACCTCCATTCTCCTCTCTCCTTCTTCTGTTCACTGTGAGCTCTGTAGAGCATCTGAGTTTCAGGCCCCTAACAGCCAGCTGGTACTTTACCTCTAGCTTTTGGGATAAGAGCTTCTGAGAGACAAGACTCTGACACTATGAATACTCAAATAGTTAGCAAGTGTTTTCCAAACACCTGACTCAGCATGCCTACAGACAGAGGAAATGCTAGGTGTATACTACCTGGGTAAATGCCAGAGTGATGGCTAGGGACAAATTTTGATATTACAAAAAATTCCCTCATGACTTCAGCTGGTAAACTCCTGGTGGCTCCCACCAAACAAGACTTGCAGAATAGAAGAGGGGGGGGGAAGGAGGGTGTGGCCACAGTTCAGGGGATCATGGCAATAACCTAGTCCTAGGGAGACACTGGGCATGGGTGCAAGGCCTCTAACCAATGCCATTCTTTTTGGAATCTTCCTATGTATTAAATGTTTATATACATTACCATAATCCTCACAGAAACAAGGAGAAATGAGGTAGGTAATTTCTTTCCCCCATTATCCAAATGAAGTAAGCAAGCACTGGAATTAATGGTAAAGCCATCTGCTAATCTCAAGTGCTACAGTGAGTTTATAAGGCCACCACTCTGGAACCAGAAAGTAAGGAATTTCTAAATCTTCTATTATTACATAGCCCCTTCTCACTCCAGGTTCCTGAAATGATACATGGTTAAAGAGGCGGTGTAGGGCCTGGGGAAAAACCCAACTGCCACCTCCCCCCAACCCCCTGGAAAATCTGCAGGTTCCACCAATTCAAAGAGCCAGTGCCTTCCAAGCTCCACAGACAAGTTTATGGCTGCCCTGGGTGCACCTCAAAGTTCAAGGAAAGGCTGCTGACACTCATCAGGGCCTTCAAAAGATCCTTCCTATAATAAAAAAGCTCTCTCTGGAGCAAATAGGCCTCCTCACAAGCAATACTTTAGGAAGTCAAAACATAAAAGTCACTTTCTGCTGTGCACTTCTGAGTCTCAATGATATCACCACACTTATGGTTCACCTTTCCACCATCTTCCTCAATCAGCATCACCTTTGAAAAATCACAATTTATTAAGAATTTGACTTTGTGAGAAACCAAGAACATTTCAGACTTAGTTGTTCAGGCTAGAATGTATTGAAATGCCACATATATTTTTAAATTGGGAACTTAAAGCAATTTATTTTGATCATTCTCAGAAAAATATTACATTGAACGTAATTAATGGAAGATTACAAGCTAGATTTTCTGACAATGTTCTCTTAGCACTGTTACTTAACTATTTCTAGAGTAGCTACTACATCCATTTTCAAAAATACAATTGGGTAATTTCAGGTGCAATTAGCACATCAGCACTTAGGAGATCCAATGAAATGATTTAAAAATTAGGTGGCAAATTTTTTTTATTGCATTTGCTTATACATGTTAGCCTTTTAATCACTATTTTAAAGGGATCTTAGGATATTTATTCAAACTCCTTTGAAATTGGAAGCAATTACAAGACTTTTTTTCACTGTAGCAAATCTACAGCAACCACAACTTTGTGGAAATGCAATAAACTTTCCCATTCAGCACTCTGAATAATACCAACTATTGAGACAATGTGATGTTGAAAAGATGGCATTCCAATATATAAGATTTTGTGGTTCAAGAAGTATATAGTACTATTGAAATGAATTTCTTTTATTGTTGACAATATTACAGATGTCCTCCAATTTTTTTTCCTTTGTGGCCTTCCACCCAGGCTCTGCCCCACCCCAGGCCTTCACCACACTATTGTCTGTGTCCATGGGCTATGTACATCTATATAAAAGCCTAAGTGACCATTATGGCAGGATGACCAGAATGACCAGTCGCTATGATGCACACTGACCACCAGGAGGCAGACGCTCAATGCAGGAGATGCCTCCTGGTGGTCAGTGCACTCCCACAGCGGGAGCACTGCTCATCCAGAAGCCAGGCTCATGGCTGGCAAGCACAGCAGCTGTGGTGGGAACCTCTCCCACCTCCACAGCAGTGCTAAGGAGCAGTGAGCAGATGGGCGGTAAGTAGCGAGGGGTCTCAGACTGTGAGAGGGATATCTGCCTCCATGGGGAGCAGGCCTAAGTCAGCAGTCAGACATCCCCCAAGGAGTCCAAGACTGCGAGAGGGCACAGGCCAGGCTGAGGAACCCCCACTCCCAGTGCACAAATTTCATGCACCAGGCCTCTAGTATGCATATAAATACTTTAGGTAATTTTCCCCATCCCCCTACACTCCTCCCCTCTGAGATCTTCATTATATTCCATGCATCCATGCCTCTGGACATATTTTGTTCTTCAGTTTATTTTGTTCATTAGATTTCACATATAAGTGAGCACATGTGATGTTTTTCTTTCTCTTACTCACTTATTTAGCTTAGCATGATAATTTCCAGGTCCATCTATGCCATCAAAAGGGTAAGAGATCCTTCTTTTATTACAACTGCATAGAGTTCGATTGTGTAAAAGTGCTACAGCTTTAATAAAAAATGTATATTTTTTTATTGACTTCAGAGAGGAAGGGAGAGGGAGAGAGAAACATCAATGATGAGAGAGAATAATTGATCAGCTGCCTCCTGAATGCCTCCTACTGGGGATTGAGCCCCCAAACCCAGGCATGTATCCTGACTGGGAATTGAACATTGACCTCCTCATTCATAAGTTGATGCTCAACCACTGAGCCACACCAGCTGGGCAAGCTTTATAAAATTATTTTTTAAAATGTATCTTTATTGTTGAAAGTATTACAGATGTCCCCATTTTCCCCATTGACCCTATCCACCCTGCTCTGCCCTCTGCCAGACTTTCACTGCACTATTTTATCTGTCCATGGGCATTGCACATCTACACTAATAAAAGAGAAACATGCAAAGTGGCGTACGACTGCTACCCTTCCCATTGGCTAATCAGAGAGTTATGCAAATTAACTGTCAGCCAAGATGGCGGCCGGCAGCCAGGCAGCTTGAAACTAACATGAGGCTTGCTTACCTCTTTATTATCGCTATGATCTTTATTATGTCCTTCCTTCTACACACTTGGGGCTTCATTTCTTCTTTTTCTAGTTATTTTTGGTGTTGCATTTAGATTATTTATATGATACTTATTTGGCTTCCTAATATAGGCCTGTATTGCTAAATTTTTCGCATAAAACTGCATTGACTGTGTCCCATTGATTTGGATTCTCATTTCATTTATCTTGAGGTATCACTTGATTTCTTTATTTATCTTGTTATTAACATGTTTGTTATTTAGTAATATGTTATTTGTCTTTTACATGTTTATGTTTTTTTTTAATTTATCTTTATTGTTGAAACTATTACAGATGTCTCCTTTTTTCCCCTATTGATCCCTCCTCTGAACTTCCCTCCCCTCCCCAGGCCTTCACCTCACTATTGTCTGTGTCCATGGGTTATTCCTATATGCACATATTTCTTTGGTTTATCTCTTTCTTCCTCTTCCCTCCTTCCCTCTGAGATTCCTCAGTCTGTTGCATGCTTCCATATTTCTAGAGCTATTTTGTTTGAGTTTATTTTGTTCATTAGATTCTATTTATAACAGATCATTTGATACTTGTTTTTCTCTGACTGTCTTATTTCGCTTAGCACAATAATCTCCGGGTTCCTCCATGTTGTCTCCATAGATTAGAGATCCTTCATTTTTATAGCTGCATACTATTCCATTGTGTAAATGCACCACAGCTTTTTATCCATTCATCTACTGATGGGCACTTGGGCTGTTTCCAGATCTTGGTTATTGTAAATAAAGCTGCAATGAACTAGGGGTACAAATATTCTCTTGAATTAGAGTCTCAGGTTTCTTCATATTATACTCAGTGGAATTGCTGGGTCAAAGGCAGTTCCATTTCTAATTTGTTTATGGAACTCCATACTGCTTTCCATAGTGGCTGCACCAGTCTTCATTCCCGCCAGCAGTGTACTAGGGTTGCTTTTTCTCCATCTCCCCATCAGCACTCGTTGTTTGTTAATTATTGATGGTAGCCATTTTAGTAGGTGTGAGGTGATACCTCATTGTAATTTTTATTTGCATTTCTCTGATGATTAGTGACATTGTGCATTTTGTCCTATGTCTATTGGCCATCTTTTTTTTTTTTCAAATTTTATTTTTTATTACAAAGGGTATTACATATGTGTCCATTTTTTTCCCCGCCCTAGACAGTCCCCTAGCCTCCCCTATTCCCCAGTGTCTTATGTCCATTGGTTAGGCTTATATGCATGCATACAAGTCCTTTGGTTGATCTCTTACCCCCCTACCTCCCGCCCCCGAACCCTCCCCGGCCTTCCCGCTGCAGTTTGACACTCTGTTTGAGGCAGCTCTGCCTCTGTATCTATTATTGTTCAAAAGTTTATAATGGTCTCAATTATCCATGAATGAGTGAGATCATGTGGTATTTTTCCTTCATTGACTGGCTTATTTCACTTAGCATAATGCTCTCCAGTTCCATCCATGCTGTTGCAAATGGTAAAAGTTCCTCCTTTTTTATAGCGGTATAGTATTCCATTGTGTAGATATACCACTATTTTTTAATCCATTCATCTGCTGATGGTAACTAAGGCTGTTTCTAAGTCTTAGCTATTGTAAATTGTGCTGCTGTGAAATAGGGGTGCATATATCCTTTCTGATTGGTGTTTCTGTTTTCTTGGGATATATTCCTAGAAGTGGGATCATTAGGTCAAATGGAAGTTATATTTTTAATTTTTTGAGGAATTGCCATACTGTTTTTCACAGTGGCTTCACCAGTCTGAATTCCCACCAGCAGTGCAAGAGGGTTCCTTTTTCTCCATATCCTTCCCAGCATTTGTC
>NW_006293319.1:141501-142269 GCF_000327345.1 Myotis davidii
TCACATGGGGTCAGCCATCTTGTGCATTGGAGTGATGGTCAATTTGCATATTGCCTCTTTCTTATATAGGGTAATAAAAGGGTAATATGCAAATTGTCCAAACAGTAGAACGGCCAGTTGGTGGGGGGCAGGGCTAGCAAGCAGGTGGCACCAGGACAGCCAAGGCAGGTGCCAGTGGGCAGAGGGAGGGGATGGCAATTGGGGGGCAGGGCAAATAGCAATATTAAAATATTTCTTCTAATTAATTCACTTTCAATGTGCCCAAATTTGTGCACCAGGCCACTAGTTATTGGTGTATAAAAAAATAGATTTCCAGGTGTTAATTTTGTATCCTGCTACATTGATGAAGTCATTTATTAAGTCTAGTAGTTTTTTCATGGAGTCTTTGGGGTTTTCTACGTACAGTATCATGTCATCTGCAAGTAAGAAGAGTTTTACTTCTATTTTTCCAATTTGGATTGCTTTTATTCTTCTTGTTTGATCACTATGGCTAGCACTTCCAGTACTATATCGAACAGGAGTGGTGAAAGTAGGCATCCCTGTCTTGTTCCTGTTCTTTGGGGAAATGGATTTAGTTTTTGCCCAGTGAGTATGAATTTGGCTGTAGGTTTGTCATATAAGGCTTTTATTATGTTGAGGTATGATCCCTCTATTCCCACTTTGATGAGAATTTTTATCACAAAAGGTGTTAGATTTTGTCAAATGCTTTTTCTGCATCGATTAATATGATGCAGATGTTTATTTGATGTATCACATTTATTGATTTGT
>NW_006293320.1:0-284 GCF_000327345.1 Myotis davidii
TATATATTGTGAAATATTTCTAATTACAAATAACTGAAATTCTGTCTTGAAGCATGGTGTAGCATGAGTAGCAGTCTTAATATAACAACAGTAAACTACATTGCTACACTGCGACAGTATGCGTAAAAAGCCAATGTCAGTGTGAAGGTTGAGATTGCTTCTTTCTCACCAGATCAGAATTTCTCCCGGCAGTCTTTGCAAGAGCACAACGAAGATCATCTTCCACAACAAGTCTACTTCTGTATTTAGACTTGATAACCAACAAGCTGGAAAACCCTGTTTCC
>NW_006293320.1:1663-4411 GCF_000327345.1 Myotis davidii
GTTCTTCCCTACATGAACCATTGTCATGGGATGGTTTGCTAATGAAAAAAATATATAATAATAGCTTTAATAATACAAAAGATGATACAGGGCATAGTTCAGTCAATACAGTGAATTAAAGTTTCCTATGATTTATCATTCTGTGTTGTTGTTTTTTTACATACCTGTTACTATCACAAGGGGGCAGTATTCATATTAACCACAGCTGAATATAAAAAGAAAGATCAGCATCCAGATTAAGTTCCCATGGTACAGATTTTTTTTTTGCAGTAGTTGATGATTTTACAGTACATGAATTTACATTTACCCAGTAATCATAATTCAGGAAGTGTCATTTTACCTCCAATACTACGGCTTTCTACACAGTAGCTGCTCTCCACACATGTGTAGCTGATCTGCATAAGTACGTTATGGCACCAACCCTGTCAAATATACCTGTATTTGTACCAGGTGTATGTGATGGGGTTGGCTTATGATGTCATCACGCCCGGTACTCATATGTGGGCACATCTTCATGTGGGCAGACCTACCTTCAGACGGATAGAGAAGCAGTGTCTCGGAACCTATGACCATGGAAAATATGTGTTTTCTAATGGTCTTAGGTGACCCGTGCGAAAGGGTCCTTTCACCCCCAAAGCGGTCTCCCCCACGGGTTGAGAACCACTGCCCTATAGGCACGAGAGTGGATAAGGGAGAAAAAGTGGACATTATTGCTGAGGTCCAACTATTTATTTGAAAACTAATATCTGAAAGGCACTTCAAGATGCCCTAAGATCCTTGATCCCCTCCAAACTTCTGACCTCAATGTGCTCCTCCAGAATTTTCCTGAATCTCTTTCTCTGTCTCCGACACTCCACATCCAGTCTTTTAGCAAATCCTCTTGAATCCATGATTTCAACAAATACAGAAACTGACCCCTTCTTCCATGCTTGTCTGATCACCCTCACCTGTCACCTGGATGACTGCACTTGCCTCTTCACTGGGCTCCATGCCCTCCACCCCGCAGTCACACAGGTGCTGAGGAATATAGGCTAAGGTGAACATCCTGATTCTTTCTTAAGCAAATTTTTCTGTCTGAATCTATGGCAGGAATGGGGTGGTGGGGTGGGGGTGAGGAGGGGTCATAAGTTCTTTCTGAGACTTGTTTCTTAAAAGCTTGAAATCAATATCCCAAATAGGAAATTCAGAAAGGCTAAATTTTCGAGGCCTTCACTAAACACAGATCACTCATGCTCACTGGGGCTCTGAGCCTTCCAGAGGCTCCGCAGGTCACTCAGAGGGAAACCAGATTTCTGGCTATGGCCCCTCCCTCTCTGATTCCATGTCCTCTCATCTCCAGCTCTGTCTGTTCCAACCAGCTTGCCTCCTTTTGGCTGTCCAAACATTTTAAATGGAAAGAAATAAAAACACCCCACACATCCCTTATTTCACTCTAACGTACTATCACATTATTACTGTTGTTGCTGTGTGGGTTATTCGGTGACTCTCCCACCAGCATACCATGTCCATGAGGACTGGGATTTTGTCTGTTCTGTCTCATACCTGCACCCCCAGTGCTTAGAGCAGTGTCAGCAGATGGTGAGCAGTAGGTTGGTCTTCTTTGATAAATGAGTAAAGAAGTTACACATGTGATCATGGTTGAAAAGGGTGAAATATGGAGCATCATTACCTCACATAACTGAGATTCTGTCCTAGACTGAGGGACCAGAGGGACTTTCCTGAAGAGTGGCATCTCATAGAGCAAGGGCCCCGGCTAACTTAGAGCTGATGGAGGGGCACGAGTAAGAGGTCCAGGCAGATGGCACAGCAGATGCAAAGGTCAGGAGGTGGGAAAGTCGAGGGAAGTAAACGAATTAAACTGACTCATTTGGGTGATTAAATGAGTTAATAGACCTGAATGGCCCAGTACACAGTGTGTGCTCCAGAAAGGCCAGCTGTTGTCATTATTGCACATCCAGGGTCTGCCCTCGTGGGAACAACAATAACAGAATAAAGGCGTTCTTCCCTCCCAAACTACACAAGCAATTCATGACATCAAGCCTTGAGTAGAGCTTGACTGTGACAGGTGATAAACCACATATACGTAAATACACACTCCCTGTCACACAAAAGTTTCTCATGAGCTTTTGTAGTCCCTCTCTCTGCACCCCGCCACACAGTCATAAGGCAATCACTCATTCTGTCTTTCTTGATATATTATTTTGCAATTTCTAGAATGTTATATATACGTAATTATATCGTATGTTCTCCTTTTCGTATGGCTTCTTTCAGTAAGCATAATAATTTTTTATGAGCTGAAATTCTTATAACAAGATATTAATCCTTTTAAAGTGAACATTTCACTGGCAGTATAGCCACAATGTTGTTCAGCCACCATGTTACCAAGTACTAAAACATTTTCATCACCCCAAATAAAACTCTGTATCCAATGAGAGGTTGCTCCCATTACCCCTCTCGAGTTCCTCAGCCCAACCTACGCTCACACATAGAGAGCCTTCCTACATTACAACCCTAGGTGCCTTTGAAGTCATAAAAAGCCTCTCACCCTTAAACCTCCCAAGCTTTACAATTTCCCATCCTGACTCTGAACATACTCTAAACTTCCAAGACCACTTCCTATGCTCCCTTCTGCTTATCCACATTCCAACTGTGGCCAGGTCTCCAAAATATTCTACCAAATACCGTAGAGGCCCCAATGAGCAGGAAACAAAACACAACCAGAGGAGAGATTTATTTCCATTTCCCAGG
>NW_006293321.1:0-294 GCF_000327345.1 Myotis davidii
AGTACCTATCAATAATAACTTTAAATGTAATTGGTTTAAATGCCCCAATCTAAAGATATAGGGTAACAGAGTGGATAAGAAAACTTGACCCATATATCTGCTGTCTACAGGAAACCCACGTCAGGAAAAATTGTGCCCAAAGACTAATGGTGAAGGGATGGAAAAAGGTATATCAGGGAAATGGAAATGAAAAAAAAGCTGGGGTAGCAATACTTATACCTGACAAATTAGATCGCAAAGTGATGGACATAAGAAGAGATAAAGAAAGAAGATGGCGGCGATATAGGCAGACGC
>NW_006293322.1:0-1429 GCF_000327345.1 Myotis davidii
TAACAAAGAGTCAGTGGGAATGAATGAAAGAATAAATTCAGTCATGTCTGGCCAGTGTTGCTCAGTGGTTGAGTGAGCATCAACCCAGGAACCAAGAGGTCATCTGTTCAATTCTTGGTCAGGACACATGCCTAGGTTGTGAACTTGATCCCCTGTGGGAAGTGAGCAGGAGACAACCAATAGATGATGTTTCTCTGTCATTGATGTTTCTATCTCTGTATCCTTCTCCCTTCCTCTCTCTCTCTCAAAGACATAAAGAGATAAAGAAATGCAGTTACTTGGTAGATGTTCTAAGCTCAAATAATTCCCACTGCATTTCTTAGGAATGGAAAGCTAATAGGTATTTTCTGCTTCTAGTTATTAAACAGAGTACTTAGCACTTCATAGGATATTATCTCACTCCTTTAAATAGCTGTGAAGTGGGGAAGACGATTGTTCACAGGCCAGTCTTTTGGGAGAAACCAATGATCAGAAATGTAATGCATCTTTTCCATGGCCACACAGCGGGAACTAACACAGCTCTGCCTCAGAGTGGAACCTAAGCTCTTCCACAAGATACAAACCCAAATGCAATATAAAATAAGGTCTACATGGGTTTGCACTGTGACAGTTCTTTTTGTGGGAATACATAAGAAAGCCATGGGAAGGATTGGTATCAATTGTTGTCAGTATGGAGATGAGCTATGTGGTCTGTAAAGGATACTGCAGATTAGTCTCAATGTTCTCCCTTGTAAAATCACAAACTATAGGTTAAGCAGAAAGTAAGAAGAAATGCATGTAAGTGTACATTTTTGTATCTATTCATTGTCCCTATAAATTGGTACATCAATAAATCAACTTAAAACTATACAGAGCAAAGTTAAACTCAAAATATTGTATTCTTCTATAGATCGTAAGATATTCTACACATAGACAGGATGAACAGGAAAGCGTAATGTAACCAAGACTTTTTTTTTTTTTTTAGCAAGAATTACCAATTTGTTTATAATAGGTGCTTCCTATACTAACCTATTTTCCTACGGTTTCGTAGATCTGAACAAATCAGTATCAATCTTTTGCTGTGTCCTCTTCCTTGAACTGAAAACCATATAAGATCAAGAAAGCAGCTTACCTTTTATTCTTAACTAGAGGCCCGGTGCATGAAATTCATGCACGGGTAGGCTCCCTTAGCCTGGCTGGTGATCAGGGCTGATCTGGGCCTTCCCGCTGCTGGGTGGGCCTTTTCATCATTCTGCACCGCCCCCTGGTGGTCAGTGCACGTCATAGTGAGTGACCAAAATCCCAGTCTCCCACTTGAACTCCTGAGGGGACACTTTGCATATTAGCTTTTTGTATATATAGAAGATGAGGTCTTTTTTATTTTTTACAAGTTAACACCATCTCTGTCCTAGCCACTAAATTATTACAATAACATATTCAAGTTCCATCT
>NW_006293323.1:0-11675 GCF_000327345.1 Myotis davidii
TTATTATCTCCTTCCTTCTGCTCACTCTGGACACCCCACTTCTTTAGGGCATTCTCTATTCTGTTCCTGCTCTCCTGTCCCCTAGCACATCTAGGCCCACTTGGCCCTGGACTTTCTCACTGGCTAGAAAAAATGTTCTTACAGTTACCAAGGCTCTAGTGCCAGGGTCCCCGTCAGTATTGTCCTCACTGAATCCCAGTTCCCTCCTGCGAGCGTCGAGTCTCCTCCTGGCCTGCGTGGAGCCCAGGCTAGGGATCTCACGGTGAGGCCGCTGGCTGCCGGGATCAAGGCCGTTTCCTGGTGCAGGAGCTGGGAGTGGTGTAATCAGGTCTGGATGCCGTCAACCTTAACAGCTGTGGGCGTGCTTAGGGCGGCAGTGTACAGTCCCTTCCAAGTTGGGGTGAGTCCTTGGGTCCTGAACTTCTTTACCCACACCGAGTCCACAGGCTGAAAGGGATGTACAGGGTCTGAGGTGCCACTGGCAGGGCATCTCGCACAAGCTTATGGGTGGCTCTCTGGGTATACTGCAGAGCCTGCAAGGACTTGAGCAAGGAATGGTTATGACTTTTAGCTTTTAATTCCTCCCCATCTTTGGGTAGGATAGGGGGAGGTCTACCAAACATGATTTCAAAAGGAGAGAACCCCTCCCGGTTGGGGGTACACCTTTGCCTGTCAGTAGGCAAAGGCAGGAGGTTGGTCCAGTTTTCACCAGTTTCTGGGATAACTTTAGTTAAAGTCCTTTTAGAGTCCTGTTCATACCTGCCCTGAATTTGTGGCCAGTATGCACTATGGAGTTTCCAATTTATGCCTAAGACTTGAGCTATACTTTGAGATACCTTGGCTACAAAGGCAGGGCTGTTATCTGATTCTATGACTGCTGGGAGCCCAAATCTAGGTATAATCTCCTGGAGTAATTTCTTGACCGCTATAGAGGCAGTTTCTGTCCTGGTGGGATAGGCCTCAACCCATCCTGAGAAGGAGTCTATACTTATACCTCCCAATGCTCTCCTGGGGAGTTTCCCTGAGACCGAATTCCCAAGGGGACCTTCCTACCTGGCATTTACCTGTGATCTGCCTCACAAAAGTTCAGAAAGTCTTGGTGACGCCTATGTGGGTAGCCTGGTGTAACCGGGCAACTATCGTCTGACCTAGAGCCTCTGGGGCCAACAGTCTGCCATCTGGTAGAGTCCACCAACCATTTGGTCCTCTGGTAGCTTGCTTCTTTTTTGCCAATTCCTCCTCTTGTAAAGACCCCACTGGTTTTTGGGCGGCTTCCTTGGCAGCTTGGTCTGTAGCTTAGTTTCCTTGGGTGGTCTAGGGTGACTACCACTGCCCACTGTATACCAGATTTCATTCTGAACATAACTGCTCCCATCTTGTACATAATAGTACCTTGTCTGGTGATGATAGCGGGACATCTGTCAAGTCTGGGCGAGCCATTTGTACTGCGTCTGTTACCTCTATGCAGTCATGGATGGGCTCCTCTGGATCATCATCTGGGAGCAGGCTGGCAGGGTTGATGGCCAGTATCTTATGGAATTGGATGTGGGGTTGGTCCAGGAGAAGAGCTTGGTACTGGGTGACCCTGGTGTTTGACATCCATCTCTCCGGAGCACCTCGAAGGAGGGCCTCCACAGCATGGGGTGTTGTCAGGGCTAGTTCCTGGCCAAAAGTCAGCTTATCTGACTCCTTTACCAGTAATGCTGTGGCGGCCACTGCCCGGAGGCACGCTGGCCACCCTGCAGCCACGGGGTCTAGTCTCTTAGACAGATAGGCCACAGGCCTCTTCTAGAGTCTGGGTGAGAACTCCTTTGGCAATGCCCCTTACCTCACTCACGTAGAGGTGGAAGGGCTTCCTGAGGTCTGGCAAGGCTAGGGCAGGAGCGGAGACGAGAGCCTTCTTTAGCTCCTCAAAGGCCCGTTGTTCCACTTCGGTCCAGTTTTGCAATCTCCGTGAACCTCAGTATCCACAGGTGGCAGTATCCAACTGCCCCTAAGAATTCCCGAACCTGCTTCTTGGTTGTAGGCATGGGGATCTGTAAGATTCCTTTTTTCGACTGAGGGAGAGGGTCTGTCTGCTTTTGCTAATGTTGTACCCCAGGTATGTGACATCAGAGGAGCACAACTGTGCCTTCTTGGGTGACACCCAGTAGCCTAATGCTTGTAAGGTGGGCCACGCCAGCACAGCCAAGGGTGATCCTGAGTGGGGGTGATGAAAGGATTGAGAAAAGACAGACAAGAGAACGAAAGCTGGATATCGGTGGGACGCTGCTCTCTGATGAGGAGACAGCGCCAGCGCCCACAAGCAGTGTCTTTATTTTATAGTAGATGCCACAAGGCCAAATAGGGGCGTGATCAAGTTGTTTACAGCATTCTCGTGAGTTTCAACCCCACTCAACTACATGCACCTGAATTCTATCACAAGGCACGTGGGGCCACGTGTCCGGACCACAGGTTCAAGCTTACAACTATAGCTGCTGGCTATAATTGTGCTGGGAATGCTCTGCCCTCCAGCTTGCACGTGACCATGAGAGGACTGTGCCCTCTCATTCCGAGGCTTGAACATGTTCAAAAACTGTAGCCTCACCCCATATATCCCCCTTTACTTTTGTTTTTAAACACGCCTATTTACATTATCCAAAAAACTCTAGACAAATTATTCAGCATAATCGAAACATTAAAACAAACTTCTGGTTATTAACAAAACTATAGACACAGCAATGTTAACACGAGAGAACAAAACTCTGGCTAATAACAAAGCAATACCAATGCAAAACCAAACTACAAACATGTTAACGTTTTCAGGATATCTTACTCAAAGTCCTTAGATTTAGCTCCGCAAGATTTTACAGAAAACTGAGAGTTCACCAATGCTAGCATAGCTTCCACTTGCTTTTCTAAGATCTGCTTAGCCTCAGACGCCATCTTTTTCAGCTGACTCCATGTTGATACCTCGGCCACTTGCGCAGTAAAATGCTGCCGATGCAAAGATGTCATTGATGCAAAACTAGTCCCCTGGATCAGGCTGCCTGGACGGTTGGCCTTGGCACTGAGTCTGCACCAGTCCCAGTCAAATCAGCCCCGTCCACACAGGTGGAAGTCTGGTCCCTTCTCAGCCTCTTTTTTCATCCGAGGCTGCATGGAAACAAGCAACCCTCGGTACCTGGAGACCTCCAACTCTGAGTCTGGGGTCTCACACAGACCCAAAGTCCCAGGGAGCTATCTGGTTGCATAAGCAAAGATAACCAAAGCCTAGAAACAATGCAACTGCTGCAAGAGCTTATGATCTAGGTCTAAAATAAAAATTACTTCCTTAAACATCATCAACCACAGCCATCTTCATTAAGCTTTACAGTGGCTTAAACAAAACCTAGGAGATTTCTACTTTATTTTGTACCTCCTAATTACTTATTTTCTACCACTTATTTTTCTATTTCTACTTTATTTCTACCACTTGTTTTTACTTATTTCTCTATTCCTACAGCTTATTTCTACCACTTATTTCTACTTATTTCTCTATTTCTACAGCTTATTTCTACTTATTCCTTTATTCCTACCACTTATTTTTTCTAACTTCTACCGCTTATTTTCTACAGCTTACATCTTATTTTCTACCACTCATTTTTTACAATTTATTTCTTACGGCTTATTTCCTAACATCTACCACTTACACCTTATTTTGTATCTTCCTATTTACTTCTTATTTTCTTACTTCCTACCGCTTGCTTCCTACCGCTTGCTTCTTACTGCTTATTTTCTATTTATTTCTCTACCTCTAACTATGAACTATAGGTAGGGTTGGCTGCCCTTGCCCAAAACTTCCTGGGTTGCAACCCCTGCTTATTTCTACATTTCTACAGCTTATTTCTACTTATTTTCTACTGCTTATTTCTACATTTCTACCGCTTATTTCCTACGGCTTATTTTTTACAGCTTATTTCTTACCGCTTATTTCCTATTTATTTCTCTATCGCTAACTATGAACTATAGGTAGGGTTGGCTGCCCTTGCCCAAACCTTCCAGTGTTGCAACCCCCGCTTATTTCTCTCTTTCTACCGCTTACTTCTCTATTTATTTCTGTATGCTAACATAGCCATAAACATGGCTGAAGGAGTAGCTTCCACTCCTTGCTTTTCTGCTATCGGCTGGGCCTCAGTTGTTAGCTTCTTCAGCTGACCCCATGTTGGCACCTCAGCCCCTAGTGTAGCCTTTCTTTCTCTTCCTCTTTGCTATCATTGGGGCAACTCTCAGTCCCTTGAACGGAGGGACAAGGAGCTTCTCTGGGTCCACTGTGGTGTTACGCATACCGTTCTGGCACCCAAATGGACTGTACTGTTCCTTCTGGAAAGATACAAACACAACCTCTTCTCCCCCTTTTTGTTTTAGTAATTGCATTTTAAGAGTACGATTGGCTACTAAATCCTGAAGTATCTTCCCCAGCCTGTCTAGCCTCATACAGAGACCACTGGAGTAGAGACAGAGATCCCACTCTTGTTCTTGCTTGTTCAGAAGGCAACTGGAGAGGTTTACAAGTAACAGTAAGTGGAGTCGGAAGCCTCTGGTCACTTTCTACTATTTGTCTTACATCTCCTGCCATATTCATCCATCCCTTTTCAGGAAGGGGCTCTAGGTAGTCCCGAACCATGGACCACAAACTGAAGATAGGACCAGGACTTTTCTCTGGGCCTTCAGCTATATAGCAATCTCTAAGTTGCTTCCGCTTATTTCTACCTTAGAAATTTAAAAATGCCTACTTTAAAAATGCTTCAATTAAGCATTGTCCCATGTTTTACACCGAGCTAATTTATCGCACATCGGCTCCCTACCTGACTTTTGCTTTTTGGCCTTCTTATTTTACTCTCTGTGCGTGCCTTGGAGCCTCCTTTCACCTGACCACTTTTTAAATTCCCCCCGAATTCAGGCCTGTTCAGACACCGCACCAGCACAGCCAAGGGTGATCCTGAGTGGGGGTGATGAAAGGATTGAGAAAAGACAGACAAGAGAACAAAAGCTGGGTGTCGGTGGGACGCTGCTCCCTGATGAGGCGACAGCGCCAGCACCCACAAGCAGTGTCTTTATTTTATAGTAGATGCCACAAGGCCAAGTAGGGGCGTGATCAAGTTGTTTACAGCATTCTCGTTTCAACCCTACTCAACTATCATGCACCTGAACTGTATCACTGGGCACGTGGGGCCACGTGTCCGGACCACAGGTTCACGCTTACAACTACAGCTGTTGGCTATAATTGTGCTGGGAATGCTCTGCCCTCCAGCTGGGACTTGCACGTGGCCATGAGAGGACTGTGCCTTCTCATTAGTCCGAGGCGTGAACCTGTCCAAAACACTGTAGCCGCGGCGCCCCATAGTAAGGTGCCTAACAGGCCCTCAGTGGCTTGTCAGCAATTTTCCTCAGTATCTGCTACCAGCAGAAGATCATCTACATACTGGAGTAGGGTACATTCTGGATGCTCCCGTCTAAAGGCAAGTAGGTTCGAGCTCAAGGTTTCATCAAAAAGGGTGAGAGATTTTTTGAAACCTTGAGGCAGTCTAGTCCAGGTTAATTGTCCGGAGAATCCACCCTCTGGGTCATTCCACTCAAATGCAAAGATAGTAATTCCTTACTTTGCTTCTAAACTCAGGGGGTATTTCCTTACTGGAGCTGGAGTGGCAGTGGCTTGCAATTAGACTACTACAGGAGCTTGATGACTTGCTAACCCTGGGGGTTGTTTTCTGCCCAAACCATGGGAAGGAGACGTTGTAATTTCCCCAAGTAAGCAGAATCACATTGGCCCTCTCCTGCAAGAGATATTCCTCTGAGAGAGACAGGTTAGAAGAATGCGGCCAGGGGAGGATGGGTCCGGGCTCGGGTTCCTTGGATCCACGGTGAAGTGTGCTCCATCCCCCTCAAAGGATATGGTGGCTTGTAGTTTCTGTAAGAGATCACATCCAAGTAAGGGGTACGGGCATTCGGGCATGACCAGAAACGAGTGTGTTACCGTGTTCTTTCCAAGGTCCACAGTCCTCTTTGATGTCCAAGGAAAAAGGCAGTTTGTCCGGTGGCTCCCTGGACCGATGTCTTCTTAGATGTTATGGGTCCCATTGGCTCTGTCAAGACGGAATAGGCTGCCCCAGAATACACCAGGAAACTAACTGGGGGTCCTGCTTATAAAAATTATTATTCTGGGCTCCAAGGGGTTCAAGGAAAAGGAGTCCTGGCCCTATTAGTCCCCTTCCCTGAGTGTAAATGCTTCAGAGCCTGGGTTTCCCTCAGCCTTCCGCTTTCCTTTGTCAACCACCTTCTAATTTTTGGAGTTTCATTTTCTAGCTGCTGCCTTTTAAGCGCCACCCCGCCCCCAAATCCCCAACAGAACACGGTGAAAGGTGTCCAAGGAGGCCCTGTGCCCAGGGGTTCTTGGGTTTTTTTGGGGCACAGGGAGGCACAAGGAGGCACGGGGAAATTTCCCTCCTCGCCACTGCAGCAGCGGCCGCCCACTCACAATAACCACTTGGGGGCTGAGAGGCAATTACAAACCCGGTGAGCTGAGGGTGCAGGAGATGGGAGCCGGATAGGCCCAGGTCCCCAGGTGACTAGTGGAGGTGCTCCCGCCACGGGGGAAAGGCATTTTCGTCTGGCAGTCCTTTTCTCTCTGTTTCCCCTGGAAAATGCGCTTGCCTCCAGCCAGCGACGGTGGCATGGTGGGCGCCTGTGGTCCTTATGCTGGCCAGGGGAAACACGCCCCACAATCAGACTCCCTGACATCTCCAAAAAGCCCCTTTGTTTGAGTGTGTTTCCATTAAAAAGTACTGACTTTAAAAACTAATAACCAAACGGTAACAAGTACTTTTACAGTCTTGGGATCTTGAGCAGATAACAGGAACACCGCCCAAGTCCCCTGATGGGGGCCTGACAAGAACAGATGTGGGGGCCTTTGACTGGGGGAGGGGGTATAAAGCCTCTTCCACTCTTCCTCCCTCGGCACTGCTAAGGACAGGATCATTGGGGAGGTCTCTTCACCTAGGCGAAGCTGTGCTGAGCCATCTGGGGCAAAAGTGGTTTCTGCTCCCATTTTGGCTAAAAGGTCCTTGCCCATTAGAGGGACCCGGCAACCTGGCAAATACAGGAATTCATGAGCCACCTGGTGGCCGCCTGACTGACATCGGCGTGGGCGGCAGAACAGTCTGTAGCTGTGGTCCCGGTAGCTCCAATGATGGTAGCTTCCTGTCCTGAGAGGGGAGCTACCTTCTGAGTACCGAGTGCTCTGCCCCTGTGTCAACCATAAAGTTCACAGTCTGGCCCCCGATTTTCATTTCGACCATGGGCTCATGGGGGCCCAGTTGGAAAGAGCCCAGTCTGTCCCATTTAGAGTCAGCTGCGGCTAATCCGATTAGGTCTGCCTCAGGTGGCTCTGGCCACTAGCCTCCTCTTTAAAAAATACCTGAATAAAAGAACTAATCAAAATAAGGCTTATTTTCTAACTTCATTTGTCCTTGGGTGTGGACAGCAAATGACACTAATCAGATTGACATAAACTATTTAACCTCTGTTTAGGGAGGCAAATGCAAATCATTTACTCCCAAGTGTCCTTGGTTTAGGGAAGATAGGATTTCTGCTCAGTTTCCTTATTCTACTTGTCCCAGTTTACTGGTCTATCATCCATTCAACTTTCTTTCAACATTTCTCTTTTCCTTCTCATTGCATACACGACCTTCACAAATTTCCCACTTTTAAATAAGCCTTCAAGCCTTCTTTCTATGTCCTTCAAAAATGCATAACCATGCCTCAGATCTTCCATTAAGTATTTCTCTTTACCTTCCTCCATTACACCAAAGCCATACTTTCCAGTTAGTTACAACACTTAGCCTTAATTTTTAGGTGACATGTAAATAATTAACATTCCTCAGATTAGCAATACATTCATATTTTTTAAGAGACACAAACAGAAGTTTCACTAGCTAAACAATTTTAAACAACAAAGGCACATATTTAAAAAATAAAGACAGATAACATTCCCCATTCACTGCGGAAACTCAGGAGATGTTTAGAAGGGTTTTTTTTAAAGGAAACAAAACAAAACAGAAACAAACAAACACACTTTTACAATGGTATAAAGTCTCCTCCACTCTTCCTCCCTCGGCACTGCTAAGGACAGGATCACTGGGGAGGTCTTTTCACCTAGGCGAAGCTGTGCTGAGCCATCTGTGGCAAAAGTGGTTCATTTAAAACACAAAATACCAACAAATCAGTTTCAATTGCGCAGAGATACAGAAGAAGTCCCTGAACAGAGGCAGTAGAAAACTGCCTAGGAACGCTTCTCTTCTACCTTTTTAAAAGACAGGCCAGACTCGAACCCTTAGCCAGTCCGAATTTTGACTTCCGGAAGTCCCAGAGACAGTGAATACCATCTAGAAGCCATTCCTCCAGATGCAGGACAAGTCCCTTAGAGATCCTTGATAACCTAGATCAGTAATCCATTCATCTAATCCTTCAATAGAATAAGAGGCTGGATGAATCCACTTAATGTCCTCCAAGAGGATTTCAGTGAAATGACAAAAAGACACACAAAGCTCACAAACAAAACCCAAACCAAAAAACCAAAGCCAAGAGTAGCCCCTGACGTCTCAGGGGTACTCTAAGGAAGGAGAAGTTATGAGTGCATCCAGCCCTTCTCTCAATCCACCACCAGTGACCGGTCCCAAGACTCACCATTAGAGGATTTCTCAGATGACTCCGATGAATTTTTTTTTTTTAGGGACTGGCCATCATCCCCTGTCCACTAGCTGGATCCCAGGGTGGGTTCTCCAGGGCCCTGAAACTTCTCAGGGTGCGCATACCCTAGAAACCTGTCCGTCTCCATGACCATCCCAAGGGAGGTTCAGCCTCCCTTTGCATCCGAAACAGCACCCCTAGGGAGCTGCCTCTCGCTGGGGCCTCCAAATGTTGTAATGTACCCCGTGAATCACACAAGGACGCCTCAAGAAGTTGAACTAAAGAGTCACATTTATTGCAAATCCAGGACTATGAGGGGGCATCTCACTCTCCCAGATCTCATAGTGCACCCCCCCCGCCAGCCCCAACACCAGATTTATATAGGCAAAGATCACGAAGGTATTGATTACATTCCAGGGTTTGGAATGAGGAACCTGGTTTGCAAAAAAAGCAGTTTACAGAAGAAGAAGCAGTTTCATGTTATCTGAATTACAGTTTGGGGGGCTCCAGAACACTGAGTCAACAGTGGCATGTTAATTGGAGCCCTCTGACCTTGGGACAATTGTGCTGTCCTTCCCAGGTAAAGGAAAATGTGCTTTCTAAGACCAGTATGACCACAGCCAATGGGACAGTCACATTACAATCAATAAGGCATTTAATCAAATGGGATGATTTATATAATTCAGAAAATCAAATTAACTTTTCTATTATTTTAGCAAGCAAATAATTACAGAAACCCAACAGCAGGGTTAAAGTTAAACTACAGTTTCTGCCCGAGATGATTGCTACCATACTTCACTACGACATCGGCTGCCACACCACCTGCAGGGCAGGTTACAGGTGCGAGGGACCCGACACAGAGATGAGTGGGAGCTGGACCTGAGAGTCCCCAAGAGCAGGAGGGAGAGAAGTCTGTGCCCACTGGGCTCCAGAAGTAGCTGGGGGACAGAGACTGCCAGGGCATCTTGGAGTCCAGGACCTGGCTTGCCTGACCTCACTGCCCAGTGCACTGGACTGCTTTGCACTTCTCATCTGCAAGTCCTGGTCCAGCACCCGCCTTGCACCAGCGTGTGACCCAGGGACATAGTGAAGGGCTGAGGTGTGTGGGCAGAGGAGGCACATAGGAGTCCAGTGATGAGATGCCTCCCAGGGCCTCAGGTTGGGGTGGGAGTGGCATTCCAGCTGCGCCCCTCCCCCACTCCAGGGCTGGACCTCAGGGGCTGCTGGGCCTCTCCCACCACTGGGTCGTGACTGCAGGAGCAGGCCCAGCCTTGCCTTCTGTAGGGCTCCGTGCAGAACCCCAATGGGAGTGGCTCATGAGCAGGTAAGTGGGAGAGGCCCGCTTTTCTGGTACCTGCCAGGGAAGAGCCTGGTTTGTAATTCAAGGAAGGGTGGGAGACCAGGTGTGGAGGGGAAGGAGAGACCCCTACAATTCAGTCATAATTGAATGACTGAATGAGTGAAAAGGGGCTACATAGCAGACCTGACAAGCTCTGGGCGCTGCTTGGTGAGTCTGAAAGTAACCACACAGCTGATTTTATCATAAATTCCTAGTTGGGCAGTTCATGCAGGTAATGACATCCTAGGCCTATAGCTTCCTTAGTGAAAGGCCAATCTTCCCGTAAGCAGCCCTGCCCATTGTTCTTCTGCATCTAGGATCAGATACCTTTGACAAGTCCGGGTGAATTCTTTTCCATACCCCTTGCAGGCATAACCACATTGGCACCAGTTATGTTGATGCCCATATACCATCTCTACTTACTTGAAATGTTAACTATCCTGTACACACTAATGTGAAGGAAGTGGGTATTTCTCCATTTTGTTTCCTGGTTGTCGACATCTTAAATGTGTTGCCACAGCTCCTTGCTGGGGAGGTAAGTGTGGCCTGTGTGTCTCCACCTGGAGAGGATTCTAGAAGCCTCCTCCCGGGGTCACCTGGACTCCGTCTATATGACCTTTTCCTGTGCTGATTTGCTTTGGGTCCCTTTGCCATAATAGATCATAGCCCTCCATCCTCGTAGCCTAGTAGATCAACAGGCTTGGGGTTCCCTGACACGTGGACATTTACAGAAAAAATCTGCTGAGTCCATTCTGTATGAACATAAGCACTACATTGTCACACCTAAGAAAATAAACAATTATTCTGCAGTATAATCCAACATCTAGTCCATATGCAAGCTTTTCCAATTTACCCCCAAATGACATAGAGCTTTTTCTTTGTGCCAGGATCCAATTGAGATTTGTATATACAAATATGTAAAGGAGTATATCTTCTCCTTTATACAGGTGTTCATTCCTTCCTTCATCCATGACTTTAACTCTGAAGATAACAGGACAGTTATCTTGTGAACTGTCGCAGACTAGGGTAGTTATTGTTCTTGTGCACCCTGCTCAGCCTTCCCATGTCCTGAGAGCTGGGGTGCAGCCCTGCAGGCTGTATAAGGGTCAGGTTTGACTGCCCACAGGTGCTGCTGCAGTGTGGAAGGCCTGCCGCCTCCCTTCCCCCACAGTGGCCTGCCATTTGGGGCGGGGACTGATAGCTTGGACCACCTTTCTTTATCTTGTGCCATTCTCTGATGTCTTTCGCCCTGAATCAAAGATTCACTGGAGGCTGCACAGGGTTTTCTCCAATTCCATTTCCTTCTATCTGTGCTCGCTGGCTTTCTTTGCCAAAGAACCTTCTGTCCTCAACCAGGTTAAACTACCGCCCCCCTGAAAGGCAGGCACACGTTTAGTGACCTTTTAATTACAACTGTCTAGAGCTGTCATTGCGGTGTCCGGCCGCTACGGGGCGATGGCGTGCGACGGGGGGAGGTCCTCCCAGGCGCTGGTGGTCAGAGAGCGCGCCCTGGCCAGGCTGGAGTGGTCGTGTGACGTCACACCGCGCGACCCGGCGAAGCACAGAGGCGCTGTCCCTGGTACCTGTGTCTCTCAGAGGCGATCGCCTTGGTTCCGCGGGTGCAGCTCCC
>NW_006293324.1:0-295 GCF_000327345.1 Myotis davidii
CCTGGTCAAGGGCAAGTACCTCAGTTGCAGGTTCCCCAGCCCCGGTAAGGGTAGGGTGGGGGAGAGGGGGCAACCAATTGATGTGTCTCTCTCATGTCGATGCTTCTTCCACTTTCTCTAGAAATCAACAGAAAATATATCCTTGGGTGAGGATTTAAAAAAAAGGGGGGGGGGTCTGAACAATGTATACAATATACCAATTACATTAAATACATACATACGTATATACATATATATAATACACATACATATATTCATACACAAGTAGGAAGACATAATTACAGTATATATATAT
>NW_006293325.1:0-683 GCF_000327345.1 Myotis davidii
CAATATTCACTTTATTCAGGTCGTTTTCCACTGGAGGCCCTTGTCTGGGCCTGTAATTACATATTTGCTTGTGTGGTTAATGTCAATCACTTGCAAGTTCTGTGGAAACAGAATCCTGCCTGTGTTTGCTTACTGCAGTAGCCATGGTCAGAGAGGGGCTCAATGAATATTTGTTGGATACAAGGATTTTTCAAGATGATCACTTAGTAAGTTTTATAATGTCTAATCACTGGGATGTACACCTGGAAATAATATAATATTGTATGTCAACTGTACTTGAAAAATAAAAAATAATGTTAAAAACCTAAACAAAAACAAAGACCACACACCCACACTAGACACATCTTCTATATTGGATCTCCTGTCCACCCCTGTTTCAGATCAAAACCCAGGCCAGACTCACCTCAAGGTCTCCAGGTGGCAGTGAGGGCTTTTCAGGGCGTCACAAAGGCGCTGTACTACAGAGCAGCTCAGAGAGTTCCCACTCAGGTCCAGCTCCCGCAGGTTTCCAGGGACTTTGAGAATAGAGAAGAACATCTTCCACCAGGAATCTGTAAACGGGCCCCAGCTGTACCTGAGGGAGAGAGAGGGACAGGGGAGATGTGATGTGATGTGTGAGTGTGTGTGTGTGTGTGTGTGTGTGTGTGCTTATGTGCACACTGTGCTCATTTTCATGTGTGACC
>NW_006293325.1:2086-2720 GCF_000327345.1 Myotis davidii
CTCCCATTCAGAGCAGATGCTGTCCCTAACAGGATCTACAATGGAACTATCAGTAAGGGCAGACAGATCACAGGTCTCGAGACCACATGGTTCTCTGCCTACTAGAAGGACTGAGAAAGGAAACCCACATAGCAGTTAATTATTAAAAATAAGCAGAGGACATGAAAATCCAGCAGTCTTCCCCTCTCGCCTTACACAGGCCATGAGAAAATACACCAACCTTGACCCTATACGCCCAGAAGGAACTAAACCCCAAAAGAGACCTTTTAAACATGACTTTTAAGGTTTTTAATAGTAGAGACAAGGAGACCCCAATCCAAAAACGAAGATGAGATCAGGGCAAGGCTGAGGCCCAGACGAAGGCCTTTCAGCCCCTAGCCACCACTCTCATAAACCCCAAATAAAGTAGCGGTCCTCCAACCAAGGGTGGGTCAGGGGCTAAGCCTCCTCCGGGCCCATGCTTCAGATGCAACAAGAAAGTACACAGGACCAAGTCCTGCCCAAACCCGAGACCCTGCCTGGGTCCTGCCCAAGGTGCGGGAGGGAAGGCCAGTGGAAATCAGACTGTAGTGTGGCCCCTCCAGGTCAAGACCTCAGCAAAGCCACCCTCTGGATCTGGTTTGGTGCTCCCAGA
>NW_006293326.1:0-659 GCF_000327345.1 Myotis davidii
GCTCTTGGAAAAGTCTAGCTCCTCCATTTGTAATCTGTGTTTCTCTGATTCCCTCGGTCCTCTTAGAAGACTTCAGTCCTACAGCTAACCCTTCTGTTCCCTGCATCATGTGTACTGAGATCAATCCGAAGGGCATATGAACAAATTAGTACCAATATCATAACACGCCTTTGTCCCCACGACCCTTTCCAACTTTACCTTTTCTTCAGTTCTTTCTTTCCCAAAGCCTTGTTGATATATAATCTATATATCTAAAAGCCTAAGTGACCGTTTGTTCGACTGGTAGCTGTGATGCAGAGTGACCACCAGGGGGCAGGCACTCCGACCGGTAGGTTAGGTTGCTGCTGGGGCCCTCTCAGTCCCAAATCTGGTTCACTCATAGCCCAGACCCAAAGAGGAGGGAGGAGGGGAGAGGGAGCCCGATAACTCATGGAATCGACCATGGGTTAGCTTACTGCTGGGGCCCTATCAGCCCCGAATCTGGTTGACCCACATCAGATTCCCTTTCAATGTGCATGAATCCATGCACCTGACCACTAGTTAATATGTAACATTGTGTAAGTTTCAGGTGTGACCTTTTTCTAAATAAGCCAATACCTGAACCCAACTACTATTTTTAGAAAATAGTAGGATCAGAGAGAAATGCCTACAATCAAGGA
>NW_006293327.1:0-546 GCF_000327345.1 Myotis davidii
ACGTGGAGTTGTCTTGTGCCAAGAGCCTGACATGCTGGGCTGAGAAAGCCCTGTCCTGGGACTACAACCTGACAGGCCATTCCTCCTTTGTCCTGTATTGGCCCCTCTTGCCCTGTGTCAAGAGGGACCCTCTTCCCACAGTCCGTTTGCCACAGCTGTTGCCTCGGCTTTCTGTTCACACTGAGGTTGAGGCCTCGTGGTGGCTGGTGCCATGGATCTGTCTCTCACCCAATGGTGTGAGCTGGGCCTTCCCTGGAGAAGAAACCTCGGTTCCCTAAGATATGTGACCAGAGCTGGGGCCCCGCCAGCAGGCGAAGGGAGCCCAAGACAGGTGCTGGGCGTGGAGGCCATGGGGGCATAGACTACCAAAGAGACCGAACTGAACCTCTTGCAGGGGGGCGCTCATTCGCACACCTCACATCACCCTGCTTGGCCCCGGAGGATGGCTGGTTAGCCAGAGACAGGTAAGATTCCTCAGGGAAGGAACAACCTAAGACAGGTACAGTCACAGAAGGGCCATCAGGAGACAACTTGGGGGGTCAACAG
>NW_006293328.1:0-240 GCF_000327345.1 Myotis davidii
AGTCAAAAGCCCTGCTCACAGCTACGGAGCACAAGGGTTGGCGGGAGCCACCACAGCAGCACTAAAGTGGGCCTAAGCTGTCAGCTAGACAGCCCTCAAGGGGTCCCAATTGCGAGTTTCCGCAGACCTGACTGAGGGACCCCCCCAAGTACATGAATTTTGCGCACTGTGCCTCTAGTAATATTATAACTGTGTATCATGGGAGACGGGTATGAGATTAATTGCATGATTTCTTGTCCA
>NW_006293329.1:0-13267 GCF_000327345.1 Myotis davidii
TCATTTTGTCAGACAGATATGAGGGCTCTACTCTAGTTATGCCTCAGGGTGCCTATCGGGAAAGTGGGTAGGACAGTTTCCTCATTCAGTGGTTTTAATGTTTGTGGTTGGAACCTGCTCATTGCAGATAAGTACTTGTGGAACAGAGCACGTGTGTTCTGATGACAGTGTGAAACGGAGGAACCTTATTTGGGGACAAACTGGGTGCTCTGCACAGCTCTCTGGTCAGAAGAAAACCCCACTTAGAGCTCTGCTGGTGCACCGAGGCGGATGGGGAATGGTGGGGGGGGTAGTCCTGCTACCACTTCTGGTGCTCCTAGCACACTCAGGAGATTGTAAGATGTTATAGAGAGTGTCAGGTGCTGAATTTGACCTGGAGCCTAGGAGAAGACAAAGCCATAGGAACCTCTTGTAAGCTTTGTTTTCCCACAAGAAAACCTTTTTTTAAAGCATGGCTCCTTTGGACCCACATGAACTCTGTATCTCCTTTCTGAGGAGGTTAGGAAAGCCAGGGTAGAAGGGACACAGGCCAGGCTGCTCAGCCTGCAAGCTCAGGACGAGGGTGGTGAGCAGGGCTGGGGACACATCACCACCTCCTCACTTCATTACCAAACCAACATGCTTATAAGTAGTTCCTGTGGCTTCAACCCATGAACCAGGAAGTCACTGTTTGATTCCTGGTCAGGGCACATGCCCGGTTTGTGGGCTAGATGCCCAGGAGAGGCCCTGCAGGAGGCAGCCGATCAATGATTCGCTCTCATCATTGATGTTTCTATCTCTCCCTCTCCCTTCCTCTCTGATATAAATAAAAACATATTTTTAAAAAAGTATGACCTGCATATTCACATGTAGCAGTGGATAAACAGCCTGTTGGCTTTCAGCAATGATTTTCAACCGGTGTGGCTGCAGGAATTCCTAAAAGATGCCATGCTGACTCTTTAGCCAGGGGCACTGACCTCATTTCCCTTCGATTGTCCAGTAAAACAGTCACAACAACCAAGATAGCAATAGCTGCCTGCTGTGCATGAATTAAAATATTGCCTATTTTTTGTCAAATTGGGCAAATATATATGGCACTGTCCATAGTAGTCCGTAGCTTTCCCAGGGCAGGGAGTGGAAAGGCAGAGCCTCCTGGACCGGGTCCCAGGTGGTTACCAAAGCAGGCGGTGCCGACTGGCACCCAGAACCCTCTGCTTCCCCTGGTCTGCTTTCCTCTTCCTGCTTGCACACCCCTGCTGCCCTCACATATTAGAACGGTCCTTGTGTCATGGCCCTGTGCACCTAATGTTGTGTTCTGATTCCCAGGCAGGGCACATACCTGGGTGGCAGTTTCCATCCCTGGTTGGGGCACATATGGGTGGTGACTGATGTCTCTCTCTCTCTCTCTCTCTCTCTCTCTCTCTCTCAAATCAATGGAAACATGTCCTTGGGTGAGGATTAAAAAACAAAAAGTAAAGATGATCTTTGGGGTGAGAGTCCCCCATATTCTCAAGCTGATGGCTCTTGAATAAACCTGCTTTCCTCCATCACACCCTGTCCTCTGAGTACTGGCTTTTGAGCTGGAGGCAGCTGATCCTGGGTTGGTGTCCCCTGGACATTGTTCTGTCGAATGTTGAAGCCTCTGTGCCTGGAGGTGTGTTCACAAGGGACGTCTTCTTCGCATCGGGATGTCTTTCCACGTCATTGGCTCAGTATCAGTAGCGGTCAGATGGATGTAAAGGAATCAGATGATTTAACCGTCTTTAATTGTGCAGCGCAGTGGCATTGAGGGCATTCACATTGTTGCAGCCTTCATCACTGTCCATCCCCAGAACTTTCCATCTTCCAACCTCGGGGGTGGGGGGTTACAGGGGATAGAGCAGTGGAGGCACCAGCTCAGGGCTCCAGGGCAGAGCTCAGTGTGGATTAGTTCTTAAATAGATGCGAGTATTTGTGGAACAGAGCACGTGTGTGTTCTGGTGACAATGTGAAGTGGAGGAACCTTATTTGGGGAAAACTGGGTGCTCTGCACATCTCTCTGGGCACAAGGAAACCCCACTCACAGCCCTGCTGCTCATCCTTAGCTTTGGTTTGTCCTCAGTGGGTTACAACCTCAGGCAGAGGGCACAGACCTCATAGAGAGGGCATAGACCTCAGATAGAGGACACACACTTCTGGCAGCTGGCATAGACCTAAGACGGAGGGCACAGGCCTTTGCATGAGCAGCCCCAGAGGTCAGTGGGGGCGAAGTTCCTGGGAGGCACCAGCTCTGCAGTGCTTTGCAAAGGGCCATTTGTCCTGTGTCACCAAGTCTCCTGCAGTCACATCGGCTGCAAACTAGGCCTGTCTTTTTTGTTTTATCACAGGTGCTGGCCTCCTCATGAATCTGGGCAAGAAGGTGGAGGAAAACGACGACAACAAATGCGTCCTTATGGGTGGCATCTGCCGCTTCACCCGCTGCTCACAACCCTCTCAGAATGTTGGCTACTGCTACAGAGGGAGGGCCAGGTGCTGCCTCTGAGGTGAGGCCAAGGGGGACACAAAGCCATGGGAACTACTTGTAAGCATTGTTTTCCTAAAAGAAAACCTTTTTTAAAGCATGGTTCCTTCAAACCCACATGAACACTCTGTCTCTGAGGAGGTTAGGAAAGTTAGGTTTGGAGCCAGACAGGCCAGGCTGCTCAGTCTGCAAGCTCAGGAAGAGGGTGGTGAGCAGGGATAGGGCCATGTCACCCCCCACCCCAACCCAATTTCATTTCCAAACTAACATGCTGACAAGTAGCTCCTATGGGTTCGACCCATAAACCAGGAAGTCACTGTTTGATTCCCGGACAGGGCACATGCCCGGTTTGTGGGCTAGATCCCCAGGAGGGGCCCTGCAGGAGGCAGCCGATCAATGATTCTCATCATTGATGTTTCTATCTCTCCCTCTCCCTTACTCTCTGATATAAATAAAAATATTCTTTTTTTAAAAAATGACCTGCAAATTCACATGTAGCTGTGGATAAACAGCCTGCTGGCTTCAAGCAATGATTTTAACTGGTGTGGCTGCATGAATTCCTAACACATGCCATGCTGATTCTTCAGCCAGGAGCACTGACCTCGTTTCCCTTTGTCCAGTAAAACAATCGCAACAACAAACACAGCAATAGTTACCTGCTGTGCATGAATCAAAATGATGCCTACTTTTTGTCAGATTGGCCAAATATACATGTTTTGGTGGCTCAGCTTCTTGGAGCCTGATCCTGTGCATCTAAGGTTGTGGTCTGACTCCCAGGCAGGGTACATACCTGAGTGACAGTTACCATCCCCGGTTGGGGCGCATATGGGCGGTGGCTCATTGATGTTTCTCTCTTTTTTTCTCTAAAATCAATGCAAACATGTCCTGGGGTGAGGATTGAAAAACAAAAATATAAAGATGATCTCTAAGGTGACAGTCCCCCATCTTCTCAAGCTGCTGGGTCTTGAATAAATCTGCCTTCCTCCATCACACCCTGTCCCTTGAGTACTGGCTTTTGAGCAGCAGGCAGCTGAACCTGGATTGGTGTCCCCAGGACATTGTTCTGTTGAATGTGAAGCCTCTGTGCCTTGAGGTATGTTCACAAGGGACATCTTCTTCTCATTGGGATGTCTTTCCATGTCATTGACTCAATGTCAGTTGCGGTCAGATAGACGTAATGGAATCTGCTGATTTAACCGTCTTTAAATTTGCAGCACAGTGGCATCGAGGGCATTCACATTGTTGCAACCTTCATCACTGTCCATCTCCAGAACTTTCCATCTTCCAAAGAGCAACTCTGTGCTTATTAAGAATTACTCCCCTTCACCCTGGCCCTGACCACCACTGTTCCATTTTTTGTTTCTGACTTTGATGACTCCAGGAACGTCATCTATGTTGAATCCTATGGCATTTTGTTTCTGTGCCTGGCTTATTTCGCTCTGCATCATTTCTCTTTGTTGATCCGTGTTGCAGCATGGGCCAGAACTTTTCTCTTTCCAAGGCTGAATAGTATTTCTAGGGAATAGGGGAGGCATGGTCACACGGGACCCTGGACTCAGTCTCGGATCACTTAGCTGACAAGACAGCAGGTCTTTCACGTGTCAACACTCCAATGCACAGCTTCCACAATGGGGTTACTTCTCCTCCAGCACCTGTCCCATCGAGTTACCCTGACAGAATCCCCCCTGCTCCCTAGCTGCTGCCCTGGTCACATTAATCCCTTCTGACTGGCTCAGAAACTGCTGTAGGCAAGGGGCCTTTTCATCACAGTGTCTGCACGAGGCCTGTGATGTTGCTTGGTGTCTGAGTAAAATATATGGGGTGTTATCCAAGGTGTCCCTTCTTATAAACTTAACCTTGCAGGTGTTCAGACATTAAGTAGTTGCTAATGAAGAGACTACTGTAGGCAAGCTAGGCAACATCATCTGACCTTATATTAATATAACCAGTAGCCCAGGGCCCGAAATTTGTGCACATTAAAAGGGAATTAATTAGAGGAAATATTTTAATATTGCTATTTGCCATTTCTCTATAATAGAAATGTCAGAGATAAAAGAAAATTAGTAAAGTGTATATGAAAATCTTCCTTCTGTCGGAGTCTGGGGTGCACCCTGGGACCCAGAGTCAAGTCCCCACCCACCTTCGTGAGCCTGAAATTGTGCAAGGCCCTAGCTGGTTTTGCTCAGTGGCAAGAGCATCAGCCTGCAGACTGAAGGGTCCCAGGTTCAATTCTGGTCAAGGTAATATGCCTGTGTTGCGGGCTTGATCTCCAGTAGGAGACATGCAAAAGGCAGCCAATCAATGATTCTTCTTATCATTGGTGTTTTTATCTCTTTTCCCCTCTCTCTTGCTCTCTGAAATCAATAAAGATGTATATTTTTAAAAAAAGAAAGAAAGAAATTGCATGAGACCCAGACCAGACCAGCCCCACCCCCACTGGGCAAGATCAGGACCCGTCTAGCCCCACCCCTGTCAAGCCCTGGCGGACAGGGGGCGCAGACTTAGGGCTCCCATCAAGCCCTGCCAGGTGGGAGGCACACCCTCAGGCCCCCGGCCTGGTGCCATGGTGGGGGGTGCAGCCTGAGATCCCCTGGCCTTGGCTAAGGAGCATGCTTTGAGGTCCCCCTTCAAGTCCCTCTGGGCAGGGGGCGTGGCCTGAGGTCCCTCATCAAGCCCCACTGGGCAGGAGGCACAGCCTGACGTTCTCTGGTTGAGTACTGGGGTGGGTGGCGCACCTTGAGGTCCCTCGTCAAGGCCTGCTGGGCAGGGGTGGGGCCTGAGGTACCCTGGCCTGGCATTGGGGTGGGAGGCGCAGCCTGAAGTCCCCTGTCAAGCTTCACTGGGTGAGCAGCACAACCACAGGTCCCTGCTGATTGCTCTTTAAGGTTGTTAAGGGAACTTGGCTTCTGCTGTGGGTGTAGTCATCTTGTGTTACGGAAACCCTGCCTTTGCTGTGGGCGCTGCCGTCTTTTGTGACAGAGTGATGGTCAATTTGCATATTCCCTCTTTATTAGGTAGGATTAAGACTGCCTGATGAATTACGCTACAAATATATTACAACTCACACAGCACTTTATTGCTCACACAAACTCCTGGTGCCATGGGTATAGGCTTAATGAGGGCCCCCAAAGCGAAGCTTCCTCTGGATGCAGGTGCGGCGCCATCTGGTGGCTGGAAAAATCAGGTCAGGAATGGGTTTCCATGGCTTCTGCCACCTGAGATCTTGCGAAGACTCTTTCCTGACTCGACCTCATCTCCATCTCCACCAGGTCAGGGAGTTGAATTGCAGCTTGATCAGGGGTATTAGCTGTCTTCTGCCTTTTGGTGTTTGGTGTGGAGCAGGCAGATCACCAATTAATCTGGGCTTCTTCTGGAGGAGATTCATTGTCCTGGTTTGGGTCCCGTTATATAGCCAGGTTGTTTACCCACGGCAGTCCAGGTGCTTACCAGTTAGGGCGCAAAACAAGTTTCGATCAACATGCCACAGGTATGCACTATAGAACATGTTTTCCGCCAAAGTAAGTTCAAACCAAGTCCTTATCTATGGGATACACGCTTCTGAGTTACTTCACAAACATGTTTTTCCAAAAATGTTCAAAACATCACACAGGTGTTCATCATACTAAGTTTCACACAAATATTTTTCTACTATGACACTTGGTCTCTCTCCTTCTCTGTGACTTGCTCTTTCTTTTCCCTGGTGCTGTGGGATGGCTGGGAGACCAAATCACCTGTCCCGGAGAACACCACCCATTCTGGGGTTGACTGATTGCGTCCCTGAGCTGTAGTTTTACTTGTTCCTCTAATGTCTGTATTTCCTGTAAAGTGTTAGACCTAGAGGCTCGATGAGTTTCAGGTTCAGCCAGACTTTGGGCCAGACTTTCCTGGGTGGTCCTGGGTGCATCCCACTACATCCCACAGGGATGCACCCTGAGTGGGAACAAGCTTGGTCTCAGAGCTGGACTGGGGCCAGCCCCTACCCTCTATTTTCCATTCCCCCTCACCCCTCCTGGGGCTCTTCACCTAAGGGAGTTTTGTTTTATTTTTGTTAATCCTCACCAGAGGCTATTTTTCCATTGATTTTCTTTCGAGAGAGTGGAATGCAAGAAAAGAGAGAGAGAGAGAGAGGAGAGAGAGAGAGAGAGAGAGAGAGAGAGTGAGAGAGAGAGAGAGAGAGAGAAAGAGAGGAAAGGAGGAGTGACAGATGTGAGAGAGACACATCAATTTGTTGCCTCTCCCAACCACCCAGATCTGGGCCAGCTAAACCAGGAAAGTACTTGTCCTTGGCTTGGAATCAAACCCATGACCCTTTGGTGTGAGGGCCGATGCTCACCAGGGTTTTGAAGCAACCACTGAGCACTGTTTGGGGTCTGTGATGTCACTCAGGGGTGTTCTCATTGCCTAACTCCCCCCGGTCTGGGGGCCCCCCCGCCAGCACCAAGAAACCTCCTCCACTAGACCCTGGGGTTACAGGGTCTTCCAATCTCCACCCATCATTCGCTTTTGTTTCCATAGCAACGCCTCTCACTGAATGCCAGCCTGCTTATTCCCAGGCCTCACTTGGCAGCACCTGCGTCACCAACTCATGAACTGAGAGCTGACATCTAACTGGACAGGAGTGAGGCTGCTCCTGACATGGAAACAGAGCAATCATGTCTCAGCTAGCTGTCCTAAGACTTCTGCCCAAAGGCTCCCAAAATGTTGAGCTGCTTACAGGACCCATGGGGAGTGAGCATATCTCAAGTCTAGCCCATGTCTCCCCTCAGAGGAACATGATGGGCCCAGATAAGGTGTTGCCACTCTGCCAACGAGGGACTTTAAAATGTTTGATTTGTTCTGTGAAGTTTTTGAAAGAAACTTCCTTGTCAAAGGGGGAAATGAGGAAGGAGTGAAGATAGAGAATGTACAAATGGACACAGGAACAAGCTACTAAAATTATGGACACGATGGAGGTCGTGGCAGGAGGCCATGGTTCTGCGCTTCCTGTAACCAGCCTGGGAGTGTGGAGGCTTGAACTTTCTAGCCCTGAGTCAATGCCTGATTCTCATCTGTTCCTGCAGCTTCACCTTATCTCCAGATGGCACCCTGATTGCCCCCGAAGGACTCCCCTCTCCAATCTGCCTCACGCTCAGTATGCAAGTTATTGAGCACAACCGGACCTCCTGGTGCCCACCTTCCAGCCCTGCCCCCCTCACCTGGACTCCTTTCAGGGTTGCTCCACAGTCCCAGATGTGAAAAGTGCTGAGGGTGGAATCTCTGCCTCAGAACAAACGGTGCTAACTCTACCAATCAGCCCTAAAACCCACCACTGGACACGTCAATCCCCTCAGCTGATGTATCTACAAAGGTGTGGGCTGGCCAGGAAGGTGGGCTTGGCTTGGCTGGAGGTGGCGAGACCAGGTGTAGGAGGGGGTGACACAGGAAGGGGATGCAACCAGTCTGTCTAGCTTTTTCTGGAAGCACAGACTCTGAGAGCTAAAAGAAAGCTGGAGGGTTGCTTGGAGGAAGGTATGACCAACTCAGCTACCCTTAATCAGAGAAAATGGCCTAGACTGGCTCCTCCTATGGGTGGGAGTCCCTTCAGGGCATGATGATCGTTTTTTTCATTTAGACTGGAGATTGTCTGCAGTAAGAGATTAACCAAAGAACTTATGTGAATACTATGGCCCCGTGTACGAAATTCATCACTGGAGGGTGGGTGCCAGTAGGTCTGGTTTTGCTCGATGTACTTGAAAGGAACTGTGAGCCACAAGGCTGTAGTGGGTACAAGGGCGGGACTGCGCCCATTCTTCATGCCCCTGCCCAGCACCTCCCACAGGGGCCTCTGGTCCCCTCTCTTCTGGCAGCCCAGCTCTTACTGCCAGCACCCCCACAAGCTGATGACCGACCCCACTCCCGACCACTGATGGCGGGGAGCGCTAGGGGCTTGCGCCATCAGCATGCCATGGTGGCTGCTGCCCAGATAGCCCCTCAGGAGCAGGGGGAGGTGGAGAAGCCCTGATGTGCAATAGGGGCCGGCTGCCACCTCTTGCACCCATTTACTGCGTCAATGTGATCAGGGTCAATGCTGGGCACTGGTAACAGGTGCGCGTGATAGCTCCAGCTATCAATATGTGGGAACAGGGATGGTGCTGGCAGGAGGTGTGAGTGCAGGGCAGCAAGTGGCAACAGAGAATTTTCAGTATCCACCAGAGGCTCAACCCGATGACAGCAACTGGTCCCCCATCTTGGTTGGGGCCCTGCTCATGTGCTCCACCATCCTGTCGTAGCCAATACCCACCAGGTTCTTCTCACAGGCTCTGTTGATCAGCACAAGAAATAGCAACTGGTTGTTCGGTTGTTCCACCGCTTGGTCTATTTTCATGTAAGGGTTTTATATTTACAGATGTGCATAGCCATGGACACACAATAGGGTTGGGAAGGGGAGGAATGGGAGAGGGTCAATGGGGGCAGAAGGGGTCCTGGTGCCCAGCACTGAGGGCATCACTGCCCAGAAGCCACCTGTGACTTTAGGGTGAACTCCTTCTCCCTAAAGGACCTCCAGAACTCATGTGTCCCACACAAAGGTCACCCCTCTAACCCTTCCATTCCTCCTTCCCTCCCTGTTGTTCCTGGCACCGCCTCCCCCCCCCCATACTTGTTGTGCCCAGACCTGCTCTGTTTGGTCCCCACCTGTCCTCCATCTGCCTCCTGCACTCCGGGGAGGGTTCCAGGACCAAGCCACAGAGGCCTCAGCCCCATCCAGCCTGGCCCACACACAGGCTGCCTCCCATTGTTCCACCTCAGTGTGCTCATCTGGAAAGTATGGTCCTAGGGATCATGGGGCTACCAGCCTCACCCCACAGGTTCAGGGGATTGTCAATCAGACGTGGGATGGCTGAGGGCTGTTAGGGGGAGTCCAGAAGTAATGGGCGGCAACATAATTGGATGTCTTCCTTCCAGCCAGAGTCTGAACGACTTATTCACTGTGGTAACCCTATACCAGGGTTGGAGCACTGGCACAGACCGACCTTTCAGATCCATTAGTAAACCAGTACCAGGAGAAGTGGACACATTTCACATAAACAAGCAGCCACTGGTTTCCATGATGTCCCAACTATGATCAAGGGCTCGTCTAATCTCAAGGACTAACCCTTCTATTATGAAAGTGAAAATAAAAAAGATGAGCAACACTCATTTGAGGCAGAGAAATGGGAAAAAGGAGCGAGAAGAAAAGTCCAGTAAGCCTGGTCTTTGTGGCTAAGTTGTTGAGCTTTCACCTATGAACCAGGAGGTCACAGTTCTATTCCCTGTCAGGGCAGCTGCCCAGGGTGCTGAGATGAATCCCCAGTGGGGGACATTCAAGAGGCAGCTGATCAATGATTCTCTCTCATCCTTAATGTTCTCTCACTCTCTCTTTCTCTCTACCTTTTCTTAAATCAATAAAAGTAATTTTTAAATAATAATAAAATTAAAAAAGTAAATTCAATTCACGATTCCTTGTCCAAACATAGCTTCTGGATCCCAGGAGCAGGCTCTCTTCTACTTGAGTAGGTCACCACCCTGCCACCGAGGCCCCATCCTCGATTAAATGGGGGGAGCAGGACCCAGAGTGAAGAGCTGTTTTTGAATGAATGTGATGATGGCGCTGTGGGTTCAGTGCTTGGAGATACATCTTCTTGTCTAAGGGATCACAACAACCTTCTCTGGCAGGAACGTCCTTGCAATGAGGACAGACCTGCATCCCAGAATGATCTTGCTGGAGAAGGGCCATTCCACAGGTGAGGCCTCCGCAGGTGGGCAGCCACAGCCGGCCCTGGACACATGGCCAGTCCCCACAGCTGAGGGCAGTGTCCAGGCCTCCCCTCTCCTGCCAATGTCCACTCTCCTGCCAATGTCCTTGGAAGGCTTTCTATCAGTGCTGAGCCTGGCACCAAAAAATAAAACGAACAAACCAAACGGAGACCAGGACCAACTTGTGCTCGGTGCTCAGCATGGCAGGCACATATCAAATCCTCCTGCAGGCAGTCCCTTGTTGGGAAGAGGGACACACTCTGGAAAATCAGGGCTTCCCAGAAACCAAACACCAGTGGTGACTCAAGGTCCCTGAGGTGCTTCTTGGTGGCAAAAGAGGCTGGTCCCCCAGGCTCATGTCCACCCCATCGGTTAACAGTCAGTTGCTGAGGACAACATCTGCCAACTCCCCAGCACTCCCTTATGTCTGGTTTGCTGTGGAGTAGGGGGAGCCGAGAACCAGCCCAGGCCAAGGACGTCCCCTGGTGCTGCTAGGACCTGCCTCAGCTCCAGAGGTGCTACCTCCACCTCCCGTCCCTGGGTGCACAACTGGGATGACATGCCGAATGTCTTTTGAACAGCTGCTATGCATCATTGGTCAACATGGTGAATTTGTGTTATCTATACTTTCATTCAATTTTTTTTTAAAGGACTTTCGAGTGAGCCTCATAACCGGACATCTGGAGAGGAAACTCCATCCACAAACTGGTCAATAACACCCCAGACCCAACTACAGAGGCAGGAAGAAGGCGACAGTGAGGGAGAGAGTATGAATCAGTGAAGGACCAAAAGAGAAGAGTGTGGTCATGTGGGATGTGTGTGTGTATGTGAGCAAGGCACAAATAGATCCAGCAGGGCCTTTAGGGTCAGGCTAAACGGGCTCGCCTAACTAGGCAGCCTCTGCTACTGTGTAAGCTGTTCCAGGAGGCCACTTGTCCTCAGAAGCCTAGTGTTTTTAAGGGGAGAGCTGCTGTAACTGGGAGCCAAGCCTCATCCCCACCCAGGGTGCCCTCATATAACACCTGGGACTCTACAGACACTCCTGCCAGGGAACTGCTACCTAGGCTGGGGTCCTACAGTTAACTAAACTACAGACACCCTGGGCTCAGGCTCCTGTGAGTTCTGAAGCATCCTCCCCACTGACTGGCCCAACGCCTTAGCCCGGGGCACTGCAACCACACAAGCAGCAGACATGTGACCAGCCCACTCCAGTCCAAGGAGCAGCAGCCCCATGAGCAGCCTTCCCAGGCCTAAGACTGGAAGCCTCATGTGGCCTGACCCTGTCCAAGGAGCAGCAGCTGTCAGCTGTGTGAAAGGCCCGCTTCCTCATCTGAGGAGCAGCAAACACGTGAGCAGCCTGCTCTGTCTGAGGAGCAGCAGCCACATGAACAGTCTGCCCATGACTGAGGATCGCCAGCCTCACCCAGCCCACCCCCATCCAAGGAACAGCTGATGCAAGAGCAGCCTGCCCCCATAGGAGGAGCAGTAGTGGTGTGAGCAGCCCATACCCATACAAGGAACAGCATCGCTGTGAGCAGGCTGCTCCCATTCAAGGAGGCTTAGCCGCCTGAGCAACCTCCCCAGTCCAAGGAGCAGCAGCCCCACGAGTAGACCACCCACCTCTGAGGAGCTGCAGCCCTGCACAGTCCACACTGGTCCGAGGAGCAGCAGACACACGCAGCCTGCACCTGTCTGATGAGCAGCAGCTGGGTAAGTGGCCTGCCTCCATCTGTGGAGCAGCAGACACACGTGCAGCTCGCTCCTGCCTGAAGAGAAGCAGCCATGCAAGCAGCCCATCTCCTTTCTGAGAAGCAGCAGCCAGGCGAGCAGACAGCCCCTGTATGAGGTGCAGTAGGTTAACATGCAGCTGAATCTGGCCCAAGGAGCAGCAGCTGCCTGAGCAGCTCGCCCCTGTCTGAGGAGTGGCAGCCACATGAACAGACAGACCGACCACATCTGAGGAGCGGCAGCCTTGCACAGCCCACACTGATCAAAGGAGCAGCAGCCAAATGCAATCTGCACCTGTCCAAGGAGCAGCAGCTGGGTGAGCATCCCTCCCCCATCTGAGGAGCAGCGGCCACACATGCAGCTTACCCCCACCTGAGGAACACGAGCCACACAAGCAGCCTGCCCCCCCATCTGAGGAGCAACAGCTGTGTGAGCAGCCTGCACCTGTCCAAAGAGTGGCATCCTCATGAGCAGCCCACCCCATTCTGAGGAACAGCAGCAGTGTGCAGCCATCCCCAATCCAAGGAGCAGCAGCCACGTGAGCAGTCCGAGGCTATCCGAGGAGCAGAAGCCACGTGAACAGCCTGGTCCTGTCCAAGGAGCAGCATCTGTGCGAGAAGCCTCACTTTCCTACCAGAGGAGACACCACTGTTGTGAACAGCACCCAGCAGAGGAGCCGCTGCCAACTGAGAAGCAGCCACTACTGCGACCACTTAAGCAACTGTAGAATGCGGAGCCAGTGCCACCCAAGGAGCAGCCACTGCACAACTTGACATCTAGATCAGTGGGTGAGACCAAAAATGGGTAGACAAAGATACCCCCAAAGTAAAGAAAATGAGGACTCGCCAGAAAAGCTGCTAACTGAAACAAAGGCATGCTATATGTCAGAAAAAGAATTCAGACTAAATGTCTTAGAGTGCATAAACCGGTGGGAGGAAAAAATCAACAACATCTGTAAGAATCAAGAATAAATGGATGGAAAATCAATAACTTATGTAAGAATCGAGAAGAAATGAAGAGTGATATATCTGCAATAAAAAACATCATGGAAAGTTTCAAAAGTAGACTAGGAGAAGCAGAGGACCGAATTAGCGAATTGGAAGACAGAGAAGCAAAACACACCCAAACTGAACTTCAACTGGAGAAAAAAATTAAAAGACAGGAGAAGAGCCTAAGGGGGCTATGGGGCAACAGGAAATGAAGCAACATACGAATAATAGGGGTGCCAGAACAACAGGAAGAGGAACAAGGATTAGAAAACCTATTTGAAGAAATAATGTCAAAAAG
>NW_006293329.1:17121-23146 GCF_000327345.1 Myotis davidii
AAGATCAACCGAAGGACTTGTATGCATGCATATAAGCATAACCAATGGACACAGGACACTGGGGGTAGGGGAGGCCGGGGGAAGGTCAAGGGGGAGGCGGGAAGGAGACATATGTAATACTCTTTGTAATACTTTAAGCAATAAAAAAAGGCAAAAAAACCACAAAAAAAACAAAAAGCAAAAAACAGAATCAAACAAAAAAAAAGCTGAGGCAAAGTTAGAACTGTTAGGGATTAGAAAACTAAAATGTGTATGAGACACTGATGGATTTTTCTTTTTGTTCTTCCTCTTCCTACTCTGGTAATGAGGAAAAGAAGAGCAAATGTGTACTGGGAGGTAAATGTTGGGTTGGCTCACTAGGCTTATTCATTCATCAAATAGCTTGCTTCTTTCTGCTGTATAGCTTCCCAGGACTTCATTTTAGGTTCCAACATTATTTGACATTATTTGATAGGCTTTTAGAGTTGTTTGAAATAGCTACAATGGTCCTCTGATCAGCAACCTCGGCATCACCTAAGCGCTTGCTAAAAATGGAAGAGGAAAAACACCTCAGGTCCATTCAAGAAAAAAATTAAATTAAATTAAAAAAAGGACTTTCAGTGCTTCCCTATTGTCCCTGGAATAGGTTCCCAATTTTATACAGGGTTCTGGGGCATGGAGACAGAGTCCTTCTTACCTGCCATGCTCATCTCTCCCCAGCAACCTCCATCCTGCAGCCTGAGCTGTAAATGGAACAGTGGATGGGTCCTGTCCATCCCCTGAGATCTCTCTTTCTCTTCTTCTCTTTCTTCTTCTCTCTTCTTCTCCTCTTCTCTTCTCTTCTCTTCCCTTCCCTTCCCTTCCCTTCCCTTCCCTTCCCTTCCCTTCCCTTCCCTTCCCTTCTCTTCTCTCCCTCTTGCAGTCTACCTCCCTGTTCTTATTCCTTCCTTTATTATTTTTTAAATCTCTTGTCCTTGGTTTAAAAAGGGTCTCAGTGGTGGAGCATTTAACAATGATGTTATAGGCCCTTGGAGAAGCAGGCTTCAGAATTTTTCAGACATTCTTTGTTTTTGACAACTGTGGCAATTTTGAGGTAAGACATTTTTGTAGAATGTGGGGAGCCGGCACGGCCATGGCATACTCATGCTAGCTCAGCCTGGTTCAGTGATCCTGAGTGGGGGCGATGAAATCCTCTCCTCTCCTCTGCCAGACAACTTCTGCTCTTCTCTTACATGTCAGCCTCAAAATCCCAAACAATGGAGCTGGGGAACCTTGTCTCCAGGAATGTGTCCCTCTTCCTGAGAAGGGACCAAGGGGCCGCCTGCAGGAGGATTTGGTATGTGCATGCTGTGCTGAGCACTGAGCTCAAGTGAGTAGTGTCTACCGTTTGTTTTATTTTTTGGTGCCAGGCTCAGCACTGACAGAAAGCCTTCCAAGGACATTGTTGGAAGAATAACGTGGGGACATACAGTTCATACTCCACAGTCAGAATCCTTCTGTCTACGGCACTTACTCTGCTGAGTCCTCAGATGTGTGTGGTGTTGGGATGTAGAGCTAATGTGGGGGTGGGCGCACTCCTCACCCCCCCCCCCCATCAGGCTGATCCTCTTTCCCACAGCGACACTGCAAAGGCCACTGTGGGATCCAATCACAGCTTCACAGTCCCCGTGAGCCTGTGAGCTCCACAGGACAGGGACCAGGCCCTTTTCCAGCTTTGCACCCCCAAACCTCTCATGGGTATTGTCAGTGCGGACTTCTCATTCCCACTAGTTCCTGACAAGATAGGCTTCTGGCAATGTCACGAGAAGAGGGATTTTCTGAGACTCACACGGGGGATGAGATGTTGCAGGAGCTCCATTTCTGTGGAGTGAGACCCCTGAGTTTCCCAGGTCCCACCAAGAAGTCCCATTCTGCTCTCAGCAGAGCTGGGATTAAAGCGTTGCCCAGGCTTTCCGTTCCATGTCTGTGCAGTCTCACCCGGCACCAGACTGGCATAGCCTGTATTCCCCCCGCAGTCCGTCAGTCTGCGGCGTGTGGGTCTGCAGGGCCACGTGGCTCTCTATGGAGGGAACACAGGCGAATGCCATGAAGCCACACCAGCGAGCCAGCCCCTTCATCTGCGGGTTATGTATTCTCACATTTTCCAGGGCTGGCAGTTGCTCCACCCCCTCTGGCCAATCATCTGTTTCCAGATTTGACTGACAGGCCCCTTCCTCACATCTCCCCAGTGTCACTGTGCAAATGTCCATCTCCCTGTTGGGCCCCTGCCCCCAGGGACCTGTGGGGATGGGCAGTGCTCCCTAGGGAGAGTGAGATGCAGCTTCCCGGTGAGGGTGCCCAAATGGCACACCTGTCATGTCTGGTCTCCCTTTGCTCCTTTCCTGTTATTAATGACCAGCTCATTACAATGGTGTCACAGGGAAGATGCTTATTATTATTATTGGTTGAATAAATAAAGCAGAGCAGGACCTGTTTCACCTGTTGGAGCCTGCTTCTCCTGTGAAGAGGGTAAATAGTTATCGAAAGGCTGCTACAGACCTGGAAAGGAGGGCAGCTGTTTCCTTAAGTTAAAGATACCACCCAGGCCTGGCTTTCTCAGTGGTTAGACCATCACCAAGAGACTAGAGGATCTCAGATTCAATTCCCTGTCAAGGGCACATACGTTGGTTGCAGGTTCGATCGCCAGCCCCAATTGGGGCACATGCAGGAGGAAACCAATTGATGTGCCTCTCTCACATTGAGGTTTCTCTCTCTCTCTCTCTCTCTCTCTCTCTCTCTCTTTCTCTCCCTTCTCTCTCCCTTCCACACTCTCTTTCTAATGCAGCGGTCACCAACCTTTCAGACCTCATGGACCACCAGTTGGGAATTGCTGCTAAAAGGTCAATGAAAAAAATATCCTCAGGTAAGGGTTAAAAAAGTAAATTAAAAAAGTAAAGATGCCCTAACTGGTTTGGCTCAGTGGATAGTATCCCTCTCCCTTCCTCTTTGTAAAAACTCAATAAAATATATTTTTAAAAAATAACAAAAAAATAAAGATACCACCCAATGTAAGAGTCACCATTGTTTATCCATTTTTGGGGGAAAGGGAGTGGGGTGACCACATTAATTATCACCATCTTTGTTATATGACTAGAGGCCCAGTGCACAGATTCCTGCAATGCTGAGGGGGACATGGCCTGCAGGGATCAGACTGCTGCGGGAGCACTGCTCATCCCAGTCATCTGAGCAGCTGTGCACCCACCCTCTGAGCAGCTGCTACCGCTGTGGGAGTGCACTGACCACTAGGGGGCAGCTCCTGCATTGAGTGTCGGCCCCGTCAGTGCACTTCATAGCGATTGGTCAAGCAGTCGTTCTAATCGTTCTGCTATTCGGGCACTGGGCTTTTATATAGAGAGATGATTTACACTTTTATAGTATTTTATAGTATTATTAATGATCAATAAGATTCTCCACCATTTCAAATCAAGTGTGCACTGGCCACTCTAAGAACTATGTACGATGTGTGAGAGCTGGGAGCACGAGGCCCGGGGTGCATTGTGGCCACTCAGGGAACGTGTTAGGCAGACAGATGCCAGAGCCTCCCTCCCCCTTGGCAGCTCCCACTCAGGGCTTCTCTGAGAAGGTAGGTGCCCAGGTGATCTTGATGGGCTGCCCACATTGGAAATTGGTCCTTAAGAAAACAGCAAACCATGAGGCTCTTCAAAAACACCAAGGTCATGACAGACAGAGAGGCTTGGGGGAAAATCTTCCTAAGGACGAGAGAGAGATTGGGGACAGGCATGGACCTGTTTGGATTTGGGAGATTTTAAAAAGTTGTGAAGACATTGGGGGATAACTTGTAAAACGTGAACTTGAGCTGCATGACGTGATTGGATCCCTGTTGCATTTCTAAGGTGCCACGAGTGTGGTTTTGGGGGGGGGGACTGTGGTAGATGCTGGTGGTGGTGGTTGCACAGATCTAGGCAGGTGTTCACCGGAACAGAGCTGTACACCAACAAGTTAATTTTACTGTGTGATAATGTTTAAATAAAATGTGTAACTAGAAGAAACAAAAATAAAAATCATAAAATGTCCCCTGTTCTAGTACGAGAGAGAAACTGGGATGGCAGGTAGCCTGTGACTTGTCTGAGGTTGCACAGGGCCAGGGCACTTGAGTCAGCTTTGGCCTCCGCCCCTTCCTGGGCCTTCCCGCCAGACCCTCCCTCCCCTCCAGCTCCAGTCCTGGCTTTCCCAGAGCCAGGTGACTGCCAGGCCTCCAGCCTCTCTTGGGGAGGTCAGTGGGAGGAGTGGGGAGGTTCTAGCAGGAAATGCTGGGGCCTTGCTGATGGGATGGCCTTCAGGGACCGGTTTTTCTTCTTTAGGGTCAGGCACCTGCAGCTCCACACCCAGAAGGAGCAGGTCCATGAATCACCCCCTTGAGTTTCTGGCATGCTTCCAGTGGCTTGTTTCCAACACGGCTCACACTAAAATTCACCCCACAGGCCACTACTGGGCAGGTGTGGCTTTGCTCCTGGGGCAGAAAGCAGGCCCCTGAGTCCAGGACCTCAGAGAGCCCTGAGAGGCTTGGGTCTGAGGTTCTGGGAAACAAAGGCCAAGCTCTGAGCAGCACCGCACCCCCTGGGCCAACAGGAGGGGCCAGATCCCGGTGCCTGGAGAGGTGGGAACACCGCCAGTTCACCTTTTGCCTGTGACTCCCAATAAATCCCTTTGCTGTCTGATTTAGTTTTGGGATCTGATGTTTCTGTCAAACATGTGACTGTGTGGGGCTGGTCTGTTTGTCTCCTTTCCTACTTCGCAGAAGCCTTTGTCACACAGCAGCTCATTGCTGGGGCCTGACCAGACCATGGACGCCTCTGGGCTGCTGGTGGGGCGGTATCGGGCCAGGGTCCTGCCCATATCCTGTTGGCACTTGGTAGAGGCCCCGAGTCTCCCTGAGATGCAGAAACACTCCGGGGTAATTGCCAAGGCCCCTCCAGCTCAGATATCACTAGACCCTGGTTTTGAGTGGCAATTCTGGGCACACCGGTGAGACCTTGCTTTTCAGCCAGGTGCCCGGACTCCCCAGCTGGCTTTGCCCTGAGTTCCTCGTGGCAGAGCTCGGCTTACAGCTGCCTCAGGTGAATAAATTGGTCATGACTCTCACTCTGACCTTTCCCGAGCAGTCACATCCCAGGAAGGAGCCCTGTCTGACCATCACATCTGGTAAAGAAATCAATCAGAGGCTTGTCACATGCTCGGGAGGTGGGGTGGAAATATATGCATCCTCTCACATCTTCATCCTCGCCATCTAGGAGACAACATGCCCAAGAGTAGAAAAAGGATGCGAATGGAGAGCAGGGAGGGAGGTCAGTAAGGAGAGATCGCACTGATGTAGAATTACTACCGACCTTGTTTCTGCCAAGGGCACTGACATACTAGTCAGCCTTGGAAAGAGGGAAGCTCTGACCCTTGCAACAGCTTCAATGAAGAGGAGTCACGTGGAGTGAAATAAGCCAGGCACCAAAGCACAAACCCCGTAGGGTTCCACACAGATGACATTCTTTCAGTCATCAAATTCAGAGACAGAAAGTGCAGTGGTGGTGGCCTGGGGCCAGGGGAAGGGGAGTGAGTATTTAATAAGCACAACTTTTGTTTTTTATTCCTCACCGCAGGATATGTTTCCATTGGGGAGAGAGGGAGAGAGAGAGAGAGAGAGAGAGAGAGAGAGAGAGAGAGAGAGAGAGAAAGAAACATTCATCAGCCATCTCCCATATGCGCCCCAACCAGGGATGGGAACTGCACCCAGGTATGTGCCTGGCCTGGGAATCAGAACACAACCTTAGGTGTACAGGGTCAGGCTCCAAGCAGCTGAGCCACCGGTCAGGGCACAAGGACCATCCTAACATCTGAGGGCAGCAGGGTGTACGAGTGGGAAGAGGAAGGCAGAACCAGGGGAAGGAGAGGTTGCTGGGTGCCAGTCAGCACCATCTGCTCAGGGAACACCTGGCACCTGGTCCAGGAGGCTCTGGCTTTCCTCCAAGGTGGTCAAATCCCTGGAGCTGAACCG
>NW_006293329.1:23177-30294 GCF_000327345.1 Myotis davidii
CAAGTCCCTGGCTGAGCCGCCTGCAGGGTGGGGTTGGCTTCCTTTGAGGGTGGCTCCTGCAGTCCTTTAGGCCAGTGATTTTCAATCTTTTTCATCTCACAGCACACACACTCACCACTCAACCTTTGCAGCACACCAAAACATATATACTGAGTGGCCAGATTATTATGACTACCCCATCAGTACTTGGTTGGGCCACCTTTTGCCTTCAATACTGCGGGGAATTTTCTTGGCATTGACTCCACGAGATGTTGAAAGGTGATGCGAGGAATCTGACACCGTGCCTGATGAATAGCACTGTCCAGTTCTGTGAGATTTGATGGTTGTGGAACAAGCTGCCTGATAGCTCTTTTAACTTTGTCCCACAAATGCTCAATTGGATTGAGGTCTGGTGATTGTGGGGGCCACCTAAGCAAGGTAAAGCCTCCCTCATGTTCTTGAAACCACTCCTGCACAATACAAGCACTGTGTCATGGCACAGTGTTTTGTTGGAAGAAGCCATCTCCATTGGGATACGCACCAAATTCTCACTCCGCCATCTGCATGATGCAACTGGAAACGTAATTCATCAGACCACATGACTTTTTTCCAATGCTCGACTGTCCAATCAACTGTGCAAATTAGAGAAGTTTTATCTTGGTAACTGCAGACAGCAAAGGTGTTTGAACAGGCCTTCGGCTTCCATATCCCATACAACACAGTGTATGGCTAATTTGCCCACAAACGCCAGGTGGTCATAATAATCTGGCCACTCATGTTCAAATAAATCCCATATTCAAAGGCTGTTAAATCGTGTTGTTTACCCATATCTTCAGAAAAAAATCGCTTCTACTGTCGTGGTAAACAATCTGCTTTTCTATTTATAATGGTCTGGCTCTTTAGCAACTTTAGCGCAAAATTATAGCTAATTTCCCCGTGCAGCCACACCAGTTGAAAATCATTGCTTGAAGCCAGCAGGCTGTTTATCCGCAGCTACATGTGAATTTGCAGGTCATTCTTTTTTAAAATATATTTTTATTTATATTAGAGAGGAAGGTAGAGGGGGAGAGAGAGAGAGAGAGAAAATCATCAATGATGAGAGAGAATCATTGATCGGCTGCCTCCTGCATGCCCCCCACTGGGGATTGCGCCCACAACCTGGTCATGTATCCTGACCGGGAAATGAACCCTGACCTCCTGGTTCATAGGTCGAAGCTCAACCAAGGAGCCATGTGGGCTGGGCTACCAGTCACTCTGTATGGAAACAATGGTAAGGAATGCAGGGGTGGTTACCAGGGGCTGACAGAAAACCAACAGTCACAGTCCCCACACTCTGGGGAAGTACAATCCAGGCGACTCTGTGGGTCGGGGTCAGTGTCGTCTCAGTTGTTTACAGCACATGATTGTTTTTGTGAATAAAACCAACAGCAGGGAAGGTGTAGCAGGTGCTCTGGCTCAGTTGGCTTCTGCCTATGGGTGTCTCCTGGGCTGAGGTCATGCAGGACTGTGGTCACCACACGCCATAGTGGTCACCACGCCCCGAGGGCCCTGGGTTCCAGTATGGATCTACCCCTCCTGCCCCATTTGGTATTTTCTGCCAGTGCAGGTGTTACCCAGGAAACCGAGCATAGCCAGGTCCTCGGGGTGTGAAAAAGAACGACAGTGAGAGCAGTAGGAATGGGCAGCACTGGACACCCCTCGCATCTGTTGATTCCTTTCTAGACATGAACGTATTAAACCTTCCAGTCCGCTGGGGTTGTGACCACTGATCTTTCCTACGTAGCAGGAGGGCAGCTAAATGCCATTTCCAGGTCGACCCTTCCAGGTGGAGGCACAGAAGTGCAATCCACTCTGTCTGACTCGGGGGCTGGCTCACCTCCTGGGGGCCTCTCCCTGATCTGGGGACTGGATGCATGCCCGGGCTGGGCAGATGCCACTCCACCTGTTCCCATCTTTCTGCTCTGTCCTGGCACAGAGGGGCCAGACCTAACCTATGGAGCTGTTAATGTAGAAAACATTCAAACCTGGGAAGAATTTTTTGTGAGTTTATTTGAGCCAAACTTGACAATTGCCGGGAAGCAGAATGTCAACGGATTGGGATAAGGCTCCAGAGAATGGCAGGTTTTCACCTTGATTTACACATTACAATCAGAGGAGGGGACATAGGTGGGTTACAGGAACTCCACTGGTGATGGATTAGAGAGGCAGGAGGAAGCAAACTGAGGAAACCCCTGGGATTGGATAAAAGTAAAAAGATAGACACACACTTACTAGTAGGTGAGTGCAGGACAGTTAACCGTCAAAGTTAACATGATAACAATCACAATGAAGGAATTTGTGGCCTCCATCCTGGTGCCAGGCAGATCACTTGTGCTCTCATAGATCTGGAAAAAGGAAAGTTACAAGTTACCTCACATCCCATAGATGTGTTATCTTAGATGCAAAAAGACAACAGGCTCAGTAAAGATTGAAAATTGATCTTTGTCAGGGAAGATAGTGGCCTAGGATGTAACTACCCATATAAACTGCTTTTTAATTAAAGGTTTTTATTTTCAGACCTCCTGTGTGGTCACTTCAGGTCGCTGACTTTGCAAGGTCGCCACACAGGCCTCCCCTGAGCTGGTCAGGTCAGCATGTGGCCCTTTTATCGTCCACAGACGCAAGACGGGCTCTGGGAACAGTGCTGACCTGGGCCTGGAACTGGCCCGATCCAGGGAAAAGAATGTGTCACTTGAATGAGCAGGTGGGGCCTGAGGCAGGTGCTACCCACAGAGCCCTCTCCACCCGGAACTCACGCTCCAATAAACACCTGACACAAACATTTCCTGCTTCCAGGCAGCCTGACCACACGACCTGTGTGACCTGGAGCCCAGCCTCCGAAGACGTGACCTGGACAGGCGGTCACCAAGGTCGAGTGCAAGTGAGAGAACAGGGAGATGTGTGGGAGTCGCCCCCAGTCTTTCTGGGCCATGTTGGCCTCCAAACAACACAGGAGCCGAATCATCACATAGACTAACTATGGGCCAGTGGACAGAGCTAAGAGGTCTTGGCTGCCTGCCCCTCACCCCTCCGTTCCGGAGTGAAGGCTGGTCATACGAGGTGCTTTCAGGCTCTGCTTCTCTGCACCACACGTGCGAACGTGCCCACCTGAAACATGGTACCAGGGGGAGACACATGCCAGCTGGGCCTGGACGCTGCCCAGCACATGTTCAGGCACCCCTCTCAGCCACTCCCCACTTCTTACAGGACATCTGACCCTCTCCACTGTCCTCAAGCCCTCCAGCCGCCTTCCTGGTCACAGTCAGGAAAGGGCCTCCTCTCATAGCTAACAGGAATGGGACAGCAAGAGAGCAGTCAGCCCGGCCGGTGTGGCTCTGTGGTAGAGCGTCAATCTATGAACTAGGAGGTCACAGTTCAATTCCCTCAGGGTACATGCCCTGGTTCTGGGCTGGATCCCCAGTGTGTTGTGTGCAGGGGGCAGCTGATCAATGATTCTCTCTCATCATGGATGTTTCTATCTCTCTATCCCTCTCCCTTCCTCTCTCAAATCAGTAACAGTATATATATATATTTAATATATTTTATTGATTTTTTACAGAGAAGAAGGGTGAGGGATAGAGAGTTAGAAACATCGATGAGAGAGAAACATTGATCAGCTGCCTCCTGCACACCCCCTACTGGGGATGTGCCCACAACCAAGGTACATGCCCTTGACCGGAATCAAACCTGGGACCCTTCAGTCCACAGGCCGATGCTCTATCCACTGAGCCAATCCGGTTAGGGCAGTAACAATATATTTTTAAACGAGAAAAGAAAGAAAGGCTGGTGTTGGCCAATGGAGGAGAAAGTTCCCTGCAGAAGCGAGAGTGCGAGAGCAGCCTTCCTGGTGAAACTGCTTCCACGGGTCCATGAAACAACTGCTCGGCAGTTCCTGGGGGGAGGGGACTTTGAGGCCGGCTTGCTGGCAGCTGGCTTGCTGGTCGGTGCTGCTCAAGGCCTCTTGTCACGACCCTCTAAGCCATTCCCACCCAGGGGCCTGGGCATGAGCCCCTTCTCCAGAACTTCTCCAGAACCCCATCAGAACTCCCAGCCTGGCAGGGGGGTGGGTGGGAATAGAGCAGCTCAGGTGCCAGCTCAGGGCTCCAGGCCAGAGCTCACCCCCCTCAGCTGGATGGGGAGTGTGTCCACCTGACGTGCAGATGCAGGTGAACCACAGGAGGGGCTGCTTGTGAGAAGTTCCCTGATTGCGACACACCCCGCAGATCTGTCTCTGAGGTTGCGCAACCCTCTCCCCTATAAAGAGGGAGGCGTTTCGGCCTCTGGAATCTGTGGCTGGGCCTGCAAGCCGCCTCCTCCTTCTGCCCTCGCCCAGCCTGGCAGCCAGCATGAGGCTCTTCCACATCCTGCTGCTGCCTCTCTGCCTGCTCTTCGCCCAGGTGGGCCCAGGTGAGCTGGGGACCCTTGGGCACTCTGCCCAGGCCTGGGGACCAGGTGAAGGGAGCTGTGAGGACAGCTGGAGACACTGTGACCTGAGGGCAGAGGCTTCAGACAGCATTCTGGAGACCCAGGGCTAATGGCTGGCTGTGGGCTGCCCCTGGGTCTCCCTGCTGCCCTCTGACCCCCTATGGGGAGTCTGCAGGGTGAATGCCCCAGGGCCTGAGCCCAGCTGCTGGACCTGAGGGCTCATGCCCGGCTCCCTGTCTGACCCCTAGGGCTCCATGCCCTCTGCCTTCGCACCTGTCAGTGCCTCCCAACCCCATCAGGTCTTGGGCATCTAGAAAGGACCCTCTGTGGGGCCACCGACTCCACCTGCGAGATGGCCCCTTGCCAGGGAGGCTGGCTTCCTGTGCCGCTGCCAGGGGCACAGGCTGCCAGCCCCAGGTCTCCTGGGTCACCGGGTGGGGCCTCCCAGGTGCCCGGGTGTAAGCAGGTGCTGCCCGCCCTGCCCAGAGGCAGCTCACAGCTGTGACTCACCTGTGCAGGCAGTCAGGGCCCAAGGGCGGCTGAGACCTCCCCTGCAAAGCCCTTCACGCTCTGCCAGCTGGGAAACCTCCCCAGGAGATGCCAGCTCCTCTTGTCAAAGCAGCCAGACCCTGAGTCAGACAAGGCAGGACCTTCGGGAGGAATCTGGGAACACGTTTCACCCGAGCCTGTCCCTCACTCGCTCTGGCCTGGAGCACGGCGCACGCTCTGGGGTTGGTCTCCTGCTCTGTGAAACCAGGAGACGGGGGCTCTGAGGTACCCCAACTCTGAAATGCTCTGAAAGATCCAATCCTGCTCTTCTCCAGGCTGTCATTTTGTCAGACAGATGTGACTACTTTACTCTGGTTATGCCTCCGTGTGTCCATCCGGAAAGTGGGTAGGAAAGTTTTCTAACGCAGAGGGTTTAATGTTGCTGGTGGGAAACCTTGGAGAGGTGGGCAAATCCCATTAGAGACTTGTCTTTTCTCTAAAGAACATTCTCTCCTGCTCTGCCAGGGTGGGCCCTGTATGGGCGTGCATGTGTTGTGACACCCTGATTCGCGCGCTCACGAGCGTGTGTGTGTGTGTGTGTGTGTGTGTGTGTGTGTGTGTGTGTGTGTGTGTGTAAAATGTGTCATGAGGTTACGTGTCAAGTCCAGTGGGTGTGCCCTCCTTGCCCCTCCCCCACTGTCACACCCAGCTCACCAGCAAGGAAAAACTGATAGGTTACACCTGGTCAGTTTGGCCGTATAGCATCTCTCAGGGAGTTCAGTTCAGACTCAGAGAGTTCGAATGCTGCGTTGTCGAAAACACCAGTGCTTTCCACGATGCAGGAGCAGTGACTTGACTTGTCCCTCTGACGGAAGCACTAGCTGAGTGCTGCCTAGTGGCCCATGGGTTGGAGCACCGTCCTGTGCACCAAAAGGTTGTGGGATTGATTCCTGGGCAGGACACATACCTAGGTTGCAGGTTTGATTCTTCGTCTGGGTGCATTTGGGAGGCAAAAAATCCATGTTTCTTTCTCTCCATCTTTCCCTCTCTCTCTATCTCACTATATCTCTATATCTCTCTATCTCTCTCAAAAAATCAACAGAAACATATTCTCGGTTGAGGATTAAAAAGTCAATCAATAAAGCAGGAGCTGACACTGTGGAGCAGGTAGTAAATTCAGGATTAGCTCAGATACTCCCAGGCAGGCTACTCTGCTCTCTCCTCCGAGAACACGTCAATACTTCTGCACAAACCGGCCTGTCCATGGTCCTCAGAATGGGAACAGGGCGCCTCAGGAAGGCCCCTGCCTTGGGGGTAGTAGCCATTCTGCAAGGGGAAGAGCTGTGCCCACTGTCAGCTCTGGGCTGAGGCTGGGGGGCTCTGGTCACCTTGGGGCCCTGCAGGCACCACGTCGTCTGTGCTGTGACCTCTGTGTGAGATGTTCCCGCTGGGGACAGGGCCACAGGAAAGGCCGTACCTACACAACTATCTTCACGGGAATGTGTGTGCCATCTGAACGAGGTTGGGAGGGGTGTGGGGGACAATGATCTCCCCCAGTGTCTTTGTCTGTGATCCTAAGACCCACAGTCTCTGCTTGACTCCCCGGGCTGTGGGCTGGGTGTTTTTGTGGGTGTTGGTGCTGTGGTCCTGGCTGTGTGGTTGTTATGGTGGCTGCTGCCCCTATTCCAGTCGCTGCCCACGGGGGCATGGACGGCTGTGGGATCCACATGATCACCAGGTCCGAGCTCAGTGCAGAGAGGGAGCCTGCTGCTTCCGAGTCTGCGGGGTCCCCACTGCACCCCTGGCTGACTTGGGTCCCCCAGTGGGCTCAGCCCATCCCTCTCCTGGAAGGGCCATCAGAGCTCATTTAGTCACATGGTGGGCTCCCAGGTGGGGAAACCAAGGCATGCAGGAGTGGGGCAAAGGAGAGCTGCAGTCACAACCGGAGACCACAACACTCCTGTTCGTAGTTTTCCTCTCTCTCTGAAAAGAAAAGAAAAGAATATATATGTATATTCTATCTAATAAAAGAGAAACATGGTAATTAGTGTACGTCCGCTACCCTTCCCATCGGCTAATCAGGGCGATATGCAAATTAACTGTCAGCCAAGATGGCGGTTGGCAGCCAGGCAGCTTGAAACTAACATGAGGCTTGCTTGCTTCAGTGATGGAGGAAACCAACATT
>NW_006293329.1:31282-39790 GCF_000327345.1 Myotis davidii
TGAGCCCGACCAGGGGCTGCACCTAGGGATTGGGCCTGCCCTCTGCCACCCGAGAGCGGGCCTAAGCCAGCATGTCGTTATCTCCCGAGGGGTCCCAGACTGCGAGAGGGCACAGGCTGGGCTGAGGGACCCCCCTCCCCTCAAGTGCACAAATTTTTGTGCACTGGGCCTCTAATATATATATATACACATACATTGCCCACATTTATTTCATGTGGTCTTTCTGTGAGGATAGAATGATGTCAGAATGACACAGGGACCCGGGGCCCTGAATCAGCTCTTCAGGAACCTAGCCCAGGTGTCTAGAAATTAAGGCCATTTGAGGCTGCCCTGGCTGGTATCTCAGTGGTTAGAGCACCAGTCAGCACACCACAGGGTTGTGGGTTCGATTCCTGGTCAAGGGCCTTACCTGGGTTGCAGGTTCCCTCCCTGCCTCCTGTAATGGCGTGTGGGGGAGGCAACCAGCTGATGTTTCTCACATCAATGCTTCTCTCTCTCCCTTCCACTCTCTCTGAAAAGTAATGGAAAAAATATCCTTGGGTGAGGATTAACAAAAAAAAGGAAGAAAGGAAAAAGCAGTCTGCGTCTGCCCACTCTCTGCTTCAGCCAATCTTTAGCTCACAGCTCCTGTGCGCAGGCCCTGCCTGGGGGGAGGGGATACACAGGAGAACACAGCCCTGACTTGGTGACTCTATAAGGTAGAAGCTGGGTTTGGGAGGAGCCAGGTTGTATAATTGATTACCTAATTACATCCTGTTGTGAAACACTGGCCAGGGCAGGGTGCTGAGGGCGCATGTGACTGTGGGCGGAGGTGACCTGGCCTGGCAGGCCAGGAAGGCTTCCTGGAGGAAGCTGAGAAGCAAAGGAGAGTGGGGGTGGTTTTGGTGTTCATGGCATTTTTTAAAAAGTAAAATTGAATTCCTCTCAGCATTTAAAAATCAGGATTTGTCCCAGACAATTTAGATTTTTTGATCTTCTCGTACAAAGACAAACAATGTGGCAACAGTGAGCTGCAGCTGAACGGGGCTGCTGGTCCAGCCGAGCTGGCTCCCTGGGTCACCACAGGCCCCACCACTCCCTGTCGCCTCTCCTCAGCCCACGGCACAGATGTGTACCATCTGCCAGCTGCTGAGGGCGACGGAATTTACAGTCCTCATTTACAGTGAGATTGTGGGGGGGAGAGTGGGGAGGATCAATCCAGACCCAGAGACATCTGGTGGGGAAGCCACAGAGGAGAGGAAAAAACACACAACAACAGCTCTCACTTTGTTGTTTGTTTGTTTTTTGTTGTTGATCCTCACCCAAGGATATTTTTCCATTGATTTTTAGGAAGGGTGGAAGGGAGGGGGAGAGACACATTGATGTGAGAGACACAGCACTTGGTTGCCTCCTGCACGCACCCGACCTGACCTGGGATGCAGCCTGCAAACAAGGTACATGCCCTTGACCAGAATCACCCTTCAGTCCTTGGGCTGATGCTCTATTCACTGAACCACACTGGCCAGGGCTCACTTTTAATTTCAGCCTCACAGCCCTCGAGGAAGAAGGAACAATCGCAAACGCCCTTCTGTGGGTCAATGACAGCCAGAGGCCCGTGGTCAGTCACAGGCAGAGTGAGGACTGAGAGCCAGGCATCTACTCAGTGAGCGCCTCCTGCCTCTCAGGCACAGAGTGAGCCCAGAACAGGTTGGGGTTGTGGCCAGGTCCAGCGAGGCCTTAGGGGGCATCTGGGTTCGGGTGAGCCTGGAGGGTTTATAAACTGGGAGAGGGACAAACCAGAAATGGCTTCAGAGGCCGGTGGCTGCAGCGTGGAGGCGGAGGAGATGAGTGTGGGGAGGGGGCAGCGGGGATAGTGCTCCCTTAAACAGAGACCTCCCTCTCCAGCCCACTTTTCCCAGGCGCCCAGCAGCTCCCAGGAGGAAGGCATTGGTCCTTCCCTGCAATTCTTGGTTTTTTTTTTCTATCTGTGTTTTTAAAATATATTGTTAATGGTTTCAGAGAGGAAGCGGGAGTGAGATAGAAACATCCATGATGAGAGAGAATCATGGATCCCCTGCCTCCTCCTTGACCAGTGCAGGCTGCACAGAGCTGCTGCTCCTTAGATGTGGGCAATCTGCACGTGTGGCTGCTGCTCCTCGGACAGAAGCAGGCCACTCACCCAGCTGCTGCCTGTCGAACAGGTGCAGGCTGCATGTGGCTGCTGCTCCTCGGACCAGTGCGGACTGCGCAGGGCTGCCGCTCCTCAGATGTGGGTGGTCTGCTTGTGTGGCGGCTGCTCCTCGGATTGGGGTGGGCTGCTCAGGCGGCTACAGCTGCTCAAATAGGGGCGGGCTGCTCATGGCGCTACCGTTCCTCATATGGGGGTGGTCTGCTCACACAGCTGCTGCTCCCTGGACAGGGGCAGGTTGCTCGCACAGCTGCTGTTCCTCAGACAGGTGCAGGGTGCGGGCTGCGAAGCTGCTGCTCCATGGACAGGCGCAGGCCACGTGAGACTTCTGATCTTAGGCCTGGGGCGGGCTGCTTGTGGGTCTGCTGCTCCTTGGACAGGAGTGGACTGCTTACGTGTCCACTGCTCACGTGGTTGCAGTGCCCTGGGCTAAGGAGTTGGGCCAGTCAGAGGGGAACACGCTTCAAAACTCACTGGAGCCTGCGCCCAGGGTGGCTGGAGACTCGTTGATCGTGGGACCACAGCCGAGGTAGCAGGTCTCTGGCAGGGGTGGCTGTAGAGTCCCAGCTGTTACCTGAGGGCACCCTGGGTGGAGGTGAGACTGGGCTCCCAGTTACTGCAGCTCTCCCCTTAAAAAGGCGAGGCCTCTGAGGACGAGCCGACCTCCTGGTCCTGTTTGCAATGGTAGCATAGGCTGCCTAGTTAGGCCAGCCCGGTTAGCCTGCCCCTGAAGATCCTGTGGGATCTAACTGTGACACACACACACACACACACACACACACACACATACACACACCCCACATGACCACACACTCCTCTTGCTCCCTCACTCACGCTCTCTCCCTCACTGCCGCCTTCTTCCTGCCTCTGTAGTTGGGTCTGGGGTGTTATTAACCCGTTTGTGGATGGAGTTTCCTCTCCAGGGTCTGGTTATGAGGCTCCCTCTCTAGCACCTGGTCAGACGGGATAAAATCCACCTCGACAAGACACAACACAAAGGGACCAAAGCACGAATGTACTCATCACAACAATAACCCCACTATAAGTGACCACCTGAGAAAAGAGAATTAGGGGCGAGAAAAGAGAGTTCCATGCACATTTAAGATCTGCTTGTCACGTTTCACTGAAAGGAGGCCTTGGGATTAGGGCTAAATCTGTAGATTAATTTGGGGGAAATTCTAATTTTCAAAATAATCTTCCAACAAACAGTATTTTTCCTTATTTAGGTCTTCTTTAACTTCACAAAAAATACTTTATTTCTGATAGAGGTATTGCACGTATTTCCTTAGGTTTACACGTAGAAATTGGCTATTTTATTTATTTATTTCCAACACTTACACCTTTTATTTATGTTTTCTTATCTTACTGCTCTGGCTAGACCCTCAAGTACAGTGTTGGATGGAATGAATGATAGCAGCTATGCTGGACTTGCTGCCAATCTCCAATGGGAAGTTCCAGTGTTTGACTGTTAAGGCTGCTGTTTGTGGCAACTCCTGTAGACATTCTGGCTCATTTTAGGCTGTTCCCTCTAGTTCTTTATTGGCTGAGTCCTTTTGTTGTTGTTTTTATCATAGGTCAATGTCGGATTTTTCCCCCCAGCGTTTTTCTTCATCTATGGAGATAATCATATGATTTCCCCTCTTTATTCTTAATAGGCATTGACTGATTTTCAAATGTTAAATAAAACCTGTGTTTGTGAAATAAATGGAACTTGGTTTGACTTTTTACTGATATTTTATTTAGGATTTTGCCTCTGCTGATCAGGGACGTTGGCCTGCAGTTTTCCTTTACTTTCCTGGCATTACTGATCTTTTTTCAGTCTTTATTATTGAAACTAGAGGTCCGGTGTACAAAAATTTGTGCACTGGGGACGGTCCCTCAGCCCGGCCTGCGCCCATTCACAGTCCAGGACCCCTTGGGGGATGTCCACCTGTCGACTTAGGCCCACTCCTTGAGGGATCAGGCCTAAGCTTGCAGTCAGACATCCTTCTGGCAGCCAGGGAGCCCTTGGGGGATGTCCGACTAAAGGCTTAGGTCCCCGAGGGATCAGGTCTAAACCGTTAGTTTGACATTCTTAGTGCTGCCACGGAGGTGGGAGAGGCTCCTGCCACCACCACTGCTTTGGCCAGCTGCGTGCCAGCTTCTGGCTGAGTGGCACTCCCCATATGGAAGTGCACTGACCACCAGGAGGCAGCTCCTGCATTGAGTGTCTGGCCCCTGGTGGCCTATGCACATCATAGCAACCGGTCATTCTGCCATTCAGTCAATTTGCATATTAGCCTTTTATTATTATTAACTAGAGGCCCTGTGCATGAAAATTCATGCACTCGGGGGGGTCTCACAGCCTGGCCTGCACCCTCTCCCAGTCTGTGACCCCTCAGAGGGGATATCTGCAGTTGGACATCCCTCTCACAGCCCTCGCTCCTTAGTGCTCTGCTCGCTGCTCCTTAGCACTGCTGTGGAGGCAGGAGAGGCTCCCACCACTCATGGTTTCCACAGCCAGAAGGAGCCACCATGAGCCTGGCTCAGGACTTCTGACTGAGCAGCGCTCCCCCGTGGGAGCACACTGACCACTAGAGGGCAGCTCCTGAGCACCTGCCGCCTGGTGGTCAGTGCCCATCATAGCAACCTGTCCTTCTGCCAGTTGGTTCATTTGCATATTACCCTTTTATTATATAGGATAGGATGTCCCTATTTCCCCCCTTTTGCCCCCTCTACCAGCTCTTGCCCCCCACTTCTCTCTGGCCATCACCATACTGTTGTCTGTGTCCATGGTTTGTGTATATATTTTCTTTGGATAATCCCTTCTTTAAATTCACTTCTTTAAATTTTTATTTTCAGATAAGTGCTTATAACTGCACTTTTATGTATTTTCTATTATATCATTTAAAATTAAGGTATTTTTTAATTGAACCCTTGTAAATTTTAGCACAATTTAATAAATTGTGCTAGAAGCAATTAGGAACATGCTCTGATAGGGACTAGGGATCAAGCCAGCAACTGAGGTACATGCCCATGACTGGAATCGAACCTGGGACCCTTCAGTCCACAGGCTAATGCTCTATCCACTGAGCAAAACAGGCTGCAGCTTAATTCATTTACTTTTAATCTATATGTGTCTTTATATTTAAAGTGGGTTTGGTTTTTGATTCACCCTGCTGGCTGCTGGGGGCTTCTGGGGCAGGCGTGGCCTGCCACCGCAGGACCCACCGAGGGTCATAGGCTGGGCTTAGCTCAGCTTGAACTTGATCCTCGGGCAGCCCGCCCGGGGCGCACTGCAGCAGCAGAGACACCTCAGGGTCCATGGTCTGGACAGGGCAGCTCTGGGGAAGGTCACAGCCAGGCCTATCACCCTGGGGGACCTAGAGCCACCCACAGACCTACTGAGGATCCCCCCAGCCCTTTGCACCCCCGCTGGACAGTTAAGGGTCTTATCATCCAGCAGGTGCCCCAGACTCCAGCTGCCAGATGTCCCAGGGACTCCCGGGCACCCCTATCACCCAAGGCCCTGGGTCCAGTCCCCCCTAATGTCCACGTCTCCCAAACCCAAGGGCCAGGGACCCTCCTAGGGTGCAGAAGCTCCAGCCTCCAGCCGGTACTCACTGCCACTTTGGCCCGCAGACCCCGCCCCTTTCCCCAAGCGGAAGTGCCAGCCTCTTCTGCCCTGGCTTCTCATTGGCCAATTTCAGGGCTGGGAGCCCGCAGTGCGGCTGCTCCGCCTGGGGAGTCGGTGATGCGGCCCTCCCGCATCTTCCCCCCGCGGGGATTTGGGATCCGGGATCCAGGACGCCGGCCCCTCCTTCCCGGGCCCGAGCCTGACCCACGAGCCCCGTAGCGTGGGGCTCGGCTCACCTGGGCCCCATGGCTGACAGTGTGACCTGGGCAGGTCTTGCCTGCTGCGCCTTGGTGTCCTGTCTGCACCAGGGCTTTGGGTGGGACAGGAATCACTGCGCTGAATATGCCACCGTCCCAGCTCTCCTGTCCTAGGCTGTGGCTTTCTGGGCAGATTGGAGTCATTTGAGGTCCTTAACAGTCCCCACTTGCCACTGTGCCCCCAGGTTTTGGCCGTGAACTCTGGAGAGAGGAAGCTGGAAGCAGCAGGGCCCAGAGGCAGAAGAGCCCGCAGACCCCAGAAACAGGTGCGCCCCTGCCACCCAGCGTGCCCTGCCACCGGGGGGACCCACCGACTTCGGGTCCCCCGTGACAGGGAACGGCCGGCTGCTGGGGCTTCTGGGGTGGGAGTGCCTTCCCCGCGGCCAGGCCTGCCCTAGATGGCACGCTGGTGGTTGGCGCTGTCCTGCCCTGCCTGCAGTATGCAAATTAGCTACCATCTTTGTTGGAGGTTAATTTGCACATCACCCTGATTAGTCAATGGGGAGCTATTGAAGATATGGTCAATTACCCTTTTTGTCTTTTATTAGATAGGATTATTACATATGTCCCCCTTTGCCCCCATTGACCCCGCCCACCCCAGACCTTCACCACACCCACCATTACTAAGCACCTTAGGTATTGGTATTACGACCAAGTTGGCATCACACCCGGAACCGGGTGGTGAATAGTCTCCCTTTTCTCGCTCTGAGAACAGTCTGTGCAGAGTTGACTCTTGTCCTTGTTCGTTGCTGGGTAGACTTTGCTGATGAAGCCATCTGGTCCCAGTTTTATCTCCATTGCTTTGGTGCTTTTGGGACTAAGATTGTCTAATTCTCATTTTTTTATTTTAGTAAATTGTGGTTTTTTTCCAAGAATTTCTCTATCTCAACTAAATCTTCAGGTTTGTTCAAGTGAATATTCAAATTTTCTGTGTAAATGTATAAATAGAAAAATATCACTATCTCCACTAACTGCTCAAGTTTTTAAATTCATAACGATTTTATGTTTTTATAATAATAGAATATGCTGCCCTTCCCCTCATTCCTGTCTGCTCCCAAATCTTGACCTAGTAATTTTTTTAATAGATAACTTTTTTATTGTTGACCATATTACAGCTGTCCCCCATTTCCCCCTCCTTGCGCCCTCCACCCAGCCACTTCCCCCTGGCTTTTACCCCACTATTTTGACCCAGTAACTCTTTAGTTCTCTTTCCTGTTCATTCTCTGACTAAAATTTGACCACCAGTTGTCCGGAAGTTCTCGTTCTCGACTGCACATGCCATTTGCCTGAGGAGCTGTTTTAAATCCCAGTCCATAGGTCCCACCCCAGCATGCTGTACCATATTTTTAAGTGTATCCCAGGGGTGGTGACGACTGTGCAACGTGAAGAACCACCGATTGGGACCACAGTTTCTCAGCCTCTCCCTGCTGCCATATGGGCCAGGCAGTTCTGGCACCAGGGCTGTTCTGTGCCCTGTCAGCATCCAGCTGCCTCTCTGCCTAGACCCACAGGTGCCTGGAGCACCTCCCACACACCCTCACTGTCGTGCCATGACCACAGACATGGCCAAAGGCCCAACACCAGATGCCCACAGTTCCAGGCTGATGCGGCAGCAGCATCAGGGCCCTGGATTCAGAGGGAGAACAATCTCGATCAGAAAGAAACTATTGTTCCGATGAGCAGTTCCATTGCCTCAAAGGCTCTACTTGCCAGGGTGGCATGGCCTATTGTTAGTTAGCGGGGGCTGCCACAGCGAAACGCCACTGTGGGTCCCTTCCGCCACAGACATTGATTTTCATGTAGTTCTGGGGCCAGGAGCTCAGGTCCATGAGTGAGACCGCCCTCCTGGGCTTGGAGGGGCCGCCCTCGCTGGGCCTCCCAGGGCCTGGCCTCCATGCCCGGCGTCCCTCATGTCTCTTTGTGTTTCCACATCTCCACTTCGTATAAGAACACAGTCACATTGGATTAGGGATGATGCCTATGACCTTCTCCCACCATAATCTCCCATTTCACACAGTATTACAGCCACCTGCGGGGTCCTGGCTGGGTAGGGCTTCATCATGTGGGCTTGAAGGCTGGCACAATTCAACCCAGGACACCAATCAGAGCAAAGCAATTGCCTGAGAGCCACTCCCCAGGGACCCTGTAGGGCAGCTTCATTCTCTCCCCCAGACAGTTGGCAACCAGTCCAGGGCCTCTGATTAGGAGAGTCTCTGCTTCTGGGAGGAAGGCAGAATAAATTCCAACCGGAGGAAGCAATGAAAACAATAAATACACAGATGATGTCTTGTCGAAATGCCTACCTGAAACCTGTACAATTCCATTAGTCAATATCACCCCAATGAATTCCATTTTAAAACATTGAAAAGAAAGAAAGAGGAAAGAAAGAAAAAGAAAGAAAGAAAGAAGGAAGGAAGGAAGGAAGGAAGAAAGAAAGAAAGAAAGAAAGAAAGAAAGAAAGAAAGAAA
>NW_006293329.1:39809-43199 GCF_000327345.1 Myotis davidii
GCGTAGCACACAGTGGGAGAGGTTAAGCTGTGCTCACTGGTTAGAGAGACACTTAAGCATGAACACAAAACTTGCGCATGGACAGAAAAGTCCCACTAGAAAATGACCATGTTGGTTTAGAAACAAGTGGATTAATACGTCCTGTAGGAATCTAATGGTGAATAAACCAATACATTGACCAAAGGTGGCGCAATTTGGATCATGAATGCGCAAAATAAGAATTGAAATTTGTGAGGTTGTTTTTGTGGGTTTTTTTTAAAGACACAAGTAGCCCTGGCTGAGTGGCCTAATTGGTTGGAGCATCCTCCCATCCATGGAAAGGTTGTGGGTTCAATTTCCAATAAGGACACATATAGTTTTCCAGTTCTATCCTCACTTAAGGTTTGTCCAGGAGGTAACGGATTGATGTTTCTCTCTCACAGATATGTTTTCTCTCTCTCTGTCTCTCCCTTCCTCTCACTCTAAAAAATCAGTAAATATATCCTCAGTACAGATCATTTCTTAAACAGATACAAGTATTTGTGGAATAAAGCATGTGTGTTCTGGCAACAGTGTGATGTAGAGGAACCTTATTTGGGGACGAACTGGGTGCTCTGCACAGCTGTCAGGGCAGAAAAAACCCCCACTCACAGCCCTGCTGCTCATCCTCAGCTTTGGTTTAGCCACAGTGGGCACCAACCTCAGACGGAGGGCACAGACCTCAGACGGAGGGCACAGACCTCAGACGGAGGGCACAGACCTCAGGCAGCTGGCATAGACCTCAGAGGGCACAGACCTCAGAAGAAGGGCACAGACCTCAGATGGAGGGCACAGACCTCAGATGCAGGGGACAGGTCTTTGCATGAGCAGCCCAGAGGTCAGTGAGGGGGAATTCCTGGGAGGGCACCATCTCTGCAGTGCTCTGCTGAAGGGCTGTGTGTCCTGTGTCACCAAGTGTCCTGCAGTCACCTTGTCTTCTTTGCCTCCTCACAGGTACTGGCCTCCTTGCGAGTCTGTTACACAGGAGTCCAGAATATACATGCATCAAAGAGGGGGGGACCTGCAACTTCTCCCCATGCCCGCTCTACACCCAAGTCAAGGGCTCCTGCTACAGAGGGAAGGCCAAGTGCTGCATCTGAGCTGGAGCCTTGGGGGTGACAAAGGACAGGAACTACTTGTAAGTGTTGTTTTCCTAAAAGAAAACCTTTTTTTAAGCATGGCTCTGAGACCCACATGAACCCTGTGTCTCCTTTCGGAAGACGTTAGGAAAGCAAGGTTACAAACGACACAATCCTGCTAAGTGAGTTGAGCCAGTCAGAGCAAGACAAGCATCATATGATCTCACTCATAGATGGAGTCTGGTGAACAAAATAAACTGATGAATGGAGTGGATCCAGAGACATGGAAGCATGGAGCAGAGTGCAGAATCTTGGAGGGAAGGTGGGGGAGGCTGGGTGGGTGGGAGATAATCAACCAAGGACCTTGTATGCAGATATGCATGGCCCAGGGACACAGATAATTGGGTGGTGAGGGCCTGGGGTGGCGGTATAGGGTTAATGGGGGAAAATAGGGGACATATGTAATACTTTCAACAATAAAAGATTTTAAAAATATAAAAAGAAGTAAGACCGGCCAGGCCACACAAGCTGAAAGCTCTGGAAGGTGGGGAGGGGGAGAGAATGAGGGCCACAGCCATGTCACCTCCTCCTTACTTCATTACCAAACCAACGTGTGAAAAGTGCAGAGGGTCCACTCGCAATCAAGAGTGCCTGACCAGGGGCAAACGACACCACCACCCTCCATCCTGGGCCCAGCAGGATCTCAGCCCAAATCCAGAGTGCGTAGCATGCCGGGCAGGGGGCAGTGGATTGGCCAAGCTTGCCTTTTGAGGGCCTCCGGTGGGACTAACCAAAGGACTTGTATGCATGCATATAAGCCTAACCAATGGACATAAGACACTGGGGAATAGGGGAGGCTAGGGGACTGTCTAGGGCGGGGAAAAAAATGGACACATATGTAATACCCTTTGTAATAAAAAATAAAATTTGAAAAAAAAAAAAAGAAAATTTAAAAAAAAAAACAAAAAAAAACAACAAAAAACCACTTCTCTTCTGCCCGGCCAGCAGGGCACAGTGGTTGAGCATCGACCTATGAACCAGGAGGTCACTATTCAATTGCTGGTCAGGGCACATGCCCAGTTTGTGGTGTGCAGGAGGCAGCCCATCAATGATTCTCTCTCATCACTGATGTTTCTATCTCTCCCTCTCTTCCTCTCTGAAAAATATATTTTTTTAACCCCTTCCCCGGCAGAAACGTGTATACTCATTTTCACAAAATGTTCTTTTTCAGTCATCGACGAGTATACTAAGAAAATATGGTAAAAAAATATGGTTTATAGGAAGACGAGTTACAAACTGTTTTCATAACCAGCATCAAAAATACTATATAGAAAAATAACATCTACATCTATACTAATAATAGGGTAATATGCTAATTAGACCAGACATCCTTCAGGACAAAGCCATGAAGGCCGGGCCAAGGCAGAGGCAGTTAGGGGTGGTCAGACAGGCAGAAGAGAACAGTTAGGGGGATCAGGCCGGCAGTGGAGAGCAGTTAGGGGGTCAGGATGGCAGGGGAGAGCAGTTAGGGGGATCAGTACGGCAGGGGAGGGCAGTTAGGGATCAGGCCGACAGGCAGGCAAGTGGCTAGGAGTCAGTGGTCCCAGATTGTGACAGGGATGTCCCACTGCCGGTTTAGACATGATCGCAGGCATTGGGCCTAACTGCAGTCTGACATCCCCTAAGGGGTCCCGGATTTGGAGAGGGTGCAGGCTGGGCTGAAGGACCCCCCCAGCCCCAGTGCAAAATTTCATGCACCAGGCCTCTAGTTTAGTAACTAATCCTTTATTTGACTGATCTACTACTGCAATCTACCTTTTTGTTTTTCTCTATATCTTTCACTGATTGTATTTTTAAAAATTCTGCTATCATTCTTTTTATGGCACACCTGCTGTACCACTCCTCATGGCCTGCCTCCTGCACCAACCAGCCTGCAGACAGCCTCCTTCCCATCCACATCCACAGCTGACGGCCCACAGCAGTCCATGACGCCCTCGGCATCGCTAAGTCATAAACACAAATGAACTTCCACTGTCATACGAATGTTTGCCTTCATCCCACCCTCCTGGTCAGTTTAGACACAGCACCCCCTGTTGGGGCAGGAGGCAGAGAGGAAATGCCAGTTCAGGAGTTGGCAGCTCACCTGCCCTCGGGCAGCCTTGGTGACTAAGCTACCCCATGAGGTCTCCATGGCCTCTCCCTGCCCTGAGAAAGCTCCGGAGTCCTATGGACAGTGCCAGGCGGGGGCTGAAAATATCGGGGACACGGGGAAAAGGAAGGGTTCTCTAACCAC
>NW_006293329.1:62345-63819 GCF_000327345.1 Myotis davidii
TATTTTTGACCCCTTCCCCGGCAGAAACGTGTATACGCGTTTTCACAAAATGTTCTTTTTCAGTCGTCGACGAGTATACTAAGAAAATATGGTAAAAAAATATGGTTTATAGGAAGACGAGTTACAAACTGTTTTCATAACCAGCATCAAAAATACTATATAGAACCAAAATAAAAAAATTAGTCTGAAAAAGAAACGTTTTTAACAAAAAAATTGTTGGGGAAGGGGTTAAAATAATAAAATAACATCTACATCTATACTAATAATAGGGTAATATGCTAATTAGACCAGACATCCTTCAGGACAAAGCCATGAAGGCCGGGCCAAGGCAGAGGCAGTTAGGGGTGGTCAGACAGGCAGAAGAGAACAGTTAGGGGGATCAGGCCGGCAGTGGAGAGCAGTTAGGGGGTCAGGATGGCAGGGGAGAGCAGTTAGGGGGATCAGTACGGCAGGGGAGGGCAGTTAGGGATCAGGCCGACAGGCAGGCAAGTGGCTAGGAGTCAGTGGTCCCAGATTGTGACAGGGATGTCCCACTGCCGGTTTAGACATGATCGCAGGCATTGGGCCTAACTGCAGTCTGACATCCCCTAAGGGGTCCCGGATTTGGAGAGGGTGCAGGCTGGGCTGAAGGACCCCCCCAGCCCCCAGGGCACAAATATCATGCATCTGGCCTCTAGTAAATACATAAAGCCACTCCTCTTCCATTTCATTCTCCAGGCCTAACATCTGTGCTCCCGCAGGAAGACTGTGGACCCTCCCACACTCACACCGCCTGTTCCACGTCCCTCAGAGCACACCTGCTGTACCACTCCTCATGGCCTGCCTCCTGCACCAACCAGCCTGCAGACAGCCTCCTTCCCATCCACATCCACAGCTGACGGCCCACAGCAGTCCATGACGCCCTCGGCATCGCTAAGTCATAAACACAAATGAACTTCCACTGTCATACGAATGTTTGCCTTCATCCCACCCTCCTGGTCAGTTTAGACACAGCACCCCCAGGCAGAGAGAAATGCCAGTTCAGGAGTTGGCAGCTCACCTGCCCTCGGGCAGCCTTGGTGACTAAGCTACCCCATGAGGTCTCCATGGCCTCTCCCTGCCCTGAGAAAGCTCCGGAGTCCTATGGACAGTGCCAGGCGGGGGCTGAAAATATCGGGGACACGGGGAAAAGGAAGGGTTCTCTAACCACTATGCTGTACACCTGACACGAATACAGAATAATATTGGATGTAAACTGTAATTGAAAACAATTTTAATAAAATAATTTTTAATTGGAAAAAATTTAAAAAGCTAAGCAATCCTGGGACCACTCTGTCTTGTGAGGAAACGGCAGGCACATTATCAACCTCTAGATGCCTCACCCCAGTAAACAATAGCTGCATGAAGGACACACCTTCCTTATAGAACCTCCCAGCTGATGGAGGAAGCAGGGGAGGTGGGATGAAAACACCCCTGAGTGACATCACAGACCCCA
>NW_006293329.1:80016-81143 GCF_000327345.1 Myotis davidii
TATTTTTGACCCCTTCCCCGGCAGAAACGTGTATACGCGTTTTCACAAAATGTTCTTTTTCAGTCGTCGACGAGTATACTAAGAAAATATGGTAAAAAAATATGGTTTATAGGAAGACGAGTTACAAACTGTTTTCATAACCAGCATCAAAAATACTATATAGAACCAAAATAAAAAAATTAGTCTGAAAAAGAAACGTTTTTAACAAAAAAATTGTTGGGGAAGGGGTTAAAATAATAAAATAACATCTACATCTATACTAATAATAGGGTAATATGCTAATTAGACCAGACATCCTTCAGGACAAAGCCATGAAGGCCGGGCCAAGGCAGAGGCAGTTAGGGGTGGTCAGACAGGCAGAAGAGAACAGTTAGGGGGATCAGGCCGGCAGTGGAGAGCAGTTAGGGGGTCAGGATGGCAGGGGAGAGCAGTTAGGGGGATCAGTACGGCAGGGGAGGGCAGTTAGGGATCAGGCCGACAGGCAGGCAAGTGGCTAGGAGTCAGTGGTCCCAGATTGTGACAGGGATGTCCCACTGCCGGTTTAGACATGATCGCAGGCATTGGGCCTAACTGCAGTCTGACATCCCCTAAGGGGTCCCGGATTTGGAGAGGGTGCAGGCTGGGCTGAAGGACCCCCCCAGCCCCCAGGGCACAAATATCATGCATCTGGCCTCTAGTAAATACATAAAGCCACTCCTCTTCCATTTCATTCTCCAGGCCTAACATCTGTGCTCCCGCAGGAAGACTGTGGACCCTCCCACACTCACACCGCCTGTTCCACGTCCCTCAGAGCACACCTGCTGTACCACTCCTCATGGCCTGCCTCCTGCACCAACCAGCCTGCAGACAGCCTCCTTCCCATCCACATCCACAGCTGACGGCCCACAGCAGTCCATGACGCCCTCGGCATCGCTAAGTCATAAACACAAATGAACTTCCACTGTCATACGAATGTTTGCCTTCATCCCACCCTCCTGGTCAGTTTAGACACAGCACCCCCTGTTGGGGCAGGAGGCAGAGAGGAAATGCCAGTTCAGGAGTTGGCAGCTCACCTGCCCTCGGGCAGCCTTGGTGACTAAGCTACCCCATGAGGTCTCCATGGCCTCTCCCCGCCCTGAGAAAGCTGC
>NW_006293329.1:81160-96780 GCF_000327345.1 Myotis davidii
GGCCAGGCGGGGGCTGAAAATATCGGGGACACGGGGAAAAGGAAGGGTTCTCTAACCACTATGCTGTACACCTGACACGAATACAGAATAATATTGGATGTAAACTGTAATTGAAAACAATTTTAATAAAATAATTTTTAATTGGAAAAAATTTAAAAAGCTAAGCAATCCTGGGACCACTCTGTCTTGTGAGGAAACGGCAGGCACATTATCAACCTCTAGATGCCTCACCCCAGTAAACAATAGCTGCATGAAGGACACACCTTCCTTATAGAACCTCCCAGCTGATGGAGGAAGCAGGGGAGGTGGGATGAGAACACCCCTGAGTGACATCACAGACCCCAAACAGTGCTCAGTGGTTGCTTTAATATCCTGGTGAGCATCGACCCTCACACCAAAGGTTACGGGTTTGATTCCCAGCCAAGGACAAGTACGTTCCTGGGTTAGCTGGCCCAGGTCTGGGTGGGTGGGAGAGGGAACAAATTGATGTGTCTCTCTCACATCGGTCACTCCTCCTTCTCTCTCTCTCTCTCTCTCCCTCCCGCCTTTCCACTCTCTATAAAGAAAATCAATGGAAAAATAGCCTCTGGAGAGGATTAACAATAACAAAGCAAAACTCCCTTAAGTGAGGAGCCCCAGTAGGGGTGAGGGGGAATGGATAATAGAGGGTAGAGGCTGGCCCCAGTCCAGCTCTGAGCCCAGGCTTGTCCCCACTCAGGGTGAATCCCTGTGGGATGTAGTGGGATGCACCCAGGACCACCCAGGAAAGTCTGACCCAAAGTCTGGCTGAACCTGAAACTCTTCGAGTCTCTAGGTCTAACACTTTACAGGAAATACAGATGTCAGTGGAAGAAGTAAAACTATAGCTCAGAGACGTAATCGGTCAACCCCAGAACGGGAGGCCTTCTCCTAGACAAGTGACCTGGTCTCCCCGCCACCCCATAGCACCAGGAAACAGAAAGAGCAAGTCACAGAGAAGGAGAGAGACCATGCAACCCCGTGGGCCTGGTGCACGGACCCTGTGCTGAAAAGGCCCCTTACCAACAGCAGTTTCTGAGCCAGTCAGAAGGGGTTAATGTGCCCTGGGCAGTAGCCAGGGCACAGGAGGGATTCTGTCAGGGTGACTCGATGGGGCAGGTGCTGGAGGAGAAGTGACCCCATCGTGGAAGCTGGTCCTTGGAGTGTTGACACGTGAAACGACCTGCTGTTTTGTCAGCTAAGTGATCTGGGACTGAGCTCCAGGCTCCCGTGTGACCATGCCTCCCCTATCCGCCTAGAAATACTATTCAGCCTTGGAAAAAGCGAAATTATGACCCGTGCTGCAACACGGATCAACCAAGAGAAATCATGCAGAGTGAAATAAGCCAGGCACAGAAGCACAAATGCGGTAGAATTCCACATAGATGACGTTCCTGGAGTCATCAAAGTCAGAAACAAAAAGTGGAATGGTGGTGGCCAGGGCCTGGGCTAGGGGGAGTGAGTGTTTAATAAGCACAGAGTTGTTGTTTGGAAGATGGAAAGTTCTGGAGATGGACAGTGATGAAGGCTGCAACAATGTGAATGCCCTCAATGCCACTGGGCTGCACAATTAAAGGCAGTTAAATCATCTGATTCCAATACATCTATCTGACCGTAACGGACACTAAGCCAATGACATGGAAAGACATCCCAATGCGAAGAAGACGTCCCTTGTGAACACCTCCAGGCACAGAGGCTTCACATTCGACAGAACAATGTCCTGGGGACCCCAACCCAGTTTCAGCTGCCTGCCTCTTGAAAGCCAGTACTCAAGGGACAGGGTGTGATGGAGGAAGGCAGGTTTATTCAAGAGCCAGCAGCTTGAGGAGATGGGGGACTCTCACCCAGAGATCATCTTTATATTTTTGTTTTTCAATCCTCACCCCAGGACATGTTTCCATTGATTTTAGAGAAAAAAAGAGAGCAATATCCATCAGCCACCGCACATATGTGCCCCAACCAGAAATGGGAACTGCCACCCAGGTATGTGCCCTGCCTGGAAATCAGACCACAACCTTAGGTCCACATGACCAGGCTCCAAGCAGCTGAGCCACTGTCCAGGGCAGAAGGACCATCCTAGTATGTGGGGGCAACAAGGGTGTACGAGCGGGAAGAGGAAGGCAGAACCAGGGGAAGCAGAGGTTGCTGGGTGCCAGTCAGGACCATCTGTTTTGGTAACCACCTGGCACCTGGTCCAGGAGGCTCTGTCTTTCCTCCAAGGTGGTCAAATCCCCTGGACCCAAAACTCCTGTAGGCTGGAGTCAGCTTCCTTTGAGATTGGCTCCTGCAGTCCTTTAGGCCAGTTTTTTTCAACCCTTCCATCTCACGGGATACATACTCACCACTCAACCTCTGCAGCACACCAAGACATATATATTTGCCCAATCTGACAAAAAATAGTCATAATTTTGAGTCATGCACAGCAGGCAGCTATTGCTGTATTGGTTGTTGTGATTATTTTACGGGACAATCAAAGGGAAATGAGTTCAATGCCCCTGGCTAAAGAGTCAGCATTGCATGTTTTAGGAATTCGAGCAGCCACACAGGTTGAAAATCATTGCTTGAAGCCAGCAGGATGTTTATCCGCAGCTACATGTAAATTTGCAAGTAATTCTTTTTAAAAGTATATATTTTTATTGATTTCAGAGAGGAAGGGAGAGGGAGAGATAGAAACATCAATGATGAGAGAGAATCATTGATTGGCTGCCTCCTGCAGTGCCCCTACTGGGGATCTAGCCCACAAACCAGGCATGTGCCCTGACCAGGAATCAAACAGTGACTTCCTGGTTCATGGGTTGAAGCCACAGGAATTACTTATAAGCATGTTGCTTTGGTAATGAAATGTGGGTGGGTGACATGGCCCCAGCCCTGCTCACCACCCTCGTCCTGAGCTTGCAGGCTGAGCAGCCTGGCCTCTCTGGCTTCTAACCTGGCTTTCCTAACCTCCTCAGAAAGGAGACAGGGTTCATGTGGGTCCGAAGGAGCCATGGTTTGAAAAAAGGGTTTTTATGTGTGTGTGAAAACAACGTTTACAAGTAAATCCTGTGGCTTTGTCTCCCACTTGTCTCCAAGTCAGGCGCAGCACCTGGCCCTCCCTCTGTAGCAGTGGCCATAGCTCTCAGTTGGTTCTGGGCATGGGGAGTAGTAGCAGTGCCCCCCATTGAGGCCACATTTGTAGTCATCCATCTTGGGGCCCATATTCGCGAGGAGGCCAGCACCTGTGAGGAGGCACAAAAGACACATCAGGGTTCTGGTTTGCAGTCTATGTGACTGCAGGAGACTTGGTGACACAGGACAAATGGCCCTTAGCAAAGAACTGCAGAGCTGGTGCCTCCAGGAACTTCGCCCTCACTGACCTCTGGGGCTGCTCATGCAAAGGCCTGTGCCCTCTGTCTTAGGTCTATGCCAGCTGCCAGAGGTCTGTGCCCTCTGCCTGAGGTTGGTGCTCACTGAGGACAAACCAAAGCTGAGGATGAGCAGCAGGGCTTAAGTGGGGTTTCCTTCTGCCCAGAGAGCTGTGCAGAGCACCCAGTTTGTCCCAAAATAAGGTTCCGCTGCTTCACACTCTCACCAGAACACACGTGCTCTGTTCCACAAATACTTATCTGCACTGAGCAGGTTCCAACCACAAACATTAAAACCTCTGAATGAGGAAACTTTCCTACCCACTTTCCAGATGGGCACCCTGAGGCATAACTGGAGTAAAGCCGTCATATCTGTCTGACAAAATGAGGGTCTGGACAGGGCACAGTGTCTCCAGCTGTCCTCACAGCTCCCTTCACCTGGTCCCCGGCCCCGGGCAGAGTGTCCCACAGGTCCCCAGCTCACCTGGGCCCACCTGGGCGGAGAGCAGGCAGAGAGGCAGCAGCAGGATGTGGAAGAGCCTCATGCTGGCTGCCAGGCTGGGCAGGGCAGGAGGAGGAGGCTTGCAGGTCCAGCCACAGATTCCAGAGGCCACAGCGCCTCCCTATTTATAGGGGAGAGGGTTGCACAACCTCAGGGACTGATCTGCAGGGTGTGTCGCAATCAGGGAAATTCTCACAAGCAGCCCCTCCTGTGGTTCACCTGCCTTTTTTTTTAAAATATAATGTTATTGACTACAGAGAGAAAGGGAGAGGGAGAAAGATAGAAATATCAATGAACTCTGTGCATCAGGTGGACACACTCATTGTCCAGCTCAGTCGGGTGAGCTCTGGCCTGGGGCCCTGAGGTGACGCCTCTGCTGCTCTATGCCCCCAATCCCTGCCAGGCTGGGTCATGGGTCGGCTGCCTCCTGCAGGCTCCACACTGGGGACCCAGCACACAACCCGGGCCTGTGCCCTGACCAGGAATTGAAGCCTGACCTCCTGGTTCATAGGACGATGCTCAACCACAGAGCCAGGCCGGTTGGGCAGGGACCATGAATTTAAATGTAATTGAGCAGGCCAATGCCTGGGAGAACCCTGGGTACTCTTTCCTGCCCTGAGACTTAATGTAAAGTCTGCAGCTAACACTTGGGGAAGTCATATTTTCCTGGTTTCTCCCCCATTTCTCCTCAGATTCCCATTTATATCCAGGCTCTGGGCCTCGCTACCCCTCTTCCCCTGCCTTTCCTGCCCTTTCTACCTCAGGGCTATTCCCTGGGCCTGCGGGACCCTCTCCCTGTGGCGCAGGGTGAAGTTCTGTGCATTCGTCTAGGCCTCTGAACCTGTCTTGACCTCCCAGTGACATTCCTCCCTGGGGGCCTTTACTGTAGTTTTTACCTCTCAGTGCTTCTGTTTCTCTGCCTCGAATGAGAGTTACTCATCTTTCTATCTCCTTCGTATCAGAGCGATTAGTCCTTGAGATTAGACGAGCCCTTGATCATAGTTGGGACATCATGGAAGCCCAGTAGCTGCTTGTTTATTTGAAATGCATCCTCCTCCCTCCCCGTTCCAGTTTGCTCATGGATACAACCACTGATGGGATGCAGTAGCTTAAGGGGTACCTTTGTATAGGACAGGTGGCTTCTGGAGGTCCTGCCAGGCTGGCTGTGAAGACGGGGTTCACTCTCAATTTACATGGGGAATCAGGGCCAGGTGGGGGCAGGTCATCCCTTTCTGTTCCCATTGAACTCTCCCACCCACAATCTCCCCTTCCCAGCCTTCCCTGCCCTTTTGTGTATCCATGGACTTTGCATGTACCCATGTAAGTTCTTTAGTTAATCTCTTACTGCAGACAACCTCCAGTTGAAATGAAAGAACACATCGGCAGGGGCTGGAGGGACTCCCACCCACACGAGGAGCCAGTCTAGGCCATTTTCCCTGGTTAAGGGGAGCAGAGTCGGCTGCGCCTTCTTCCAGGCAGCCCTCTGGCTTTCTTATATCTTTCAGAGTCTGTGCTTCCAGAAAAAGCTAGACAGACTGCTTGCACTCCCTTCCTGTGTCACCCCCTCCTACACCTGGTCTGGCCACCTCCAGCCAAGCCAAGCCCACCTTCCCAGCCGGCCCACACCTGTGTAGGTTCATCAGTTGAGGGAATTGATGTGTCCAGCGGTGGGTTTTAGGGCTGATGGGAGAGTTAGCACCGTTTGCTCTGAAGCAGGGATTCCACCCTCAGCACTTTTCACATCTGGGACTGTGGAGCGACCCTGAGAGGAGTCCAGGTGATGGGGGCAGGGCTAGAAAGTGGGCGCCAGGAGGTCTGGTTGTGCTTGATGACCTGCATAATGAGCGGCAGGCGGTCTGGAGAGGGGAGTCATCAGGGGGCCATCTGGAGATAAGGTGCAGCTGCAGGAACTGATGAGAATCAGGCACTGACTCAGGGCTGGAAAGTTCAAGCCTCCATGCTCCCAGGCTGGTTACAGGAAGCGCAGAACCATGGCCTCCTGCCACGACCTCCATTGCGTCCATAATTTTAGTAGCTTGTTCCTGTGTCCATTTGTACATTCTCTATCTTCACTCCTTCCTCATCTCCCCCTTTGAGCAGGAAGTTTCTTTCAAAAAAATCATAGGTCAAACAAAACACTTAAAATATATACATTGATCTCAGAGAGGAAGGGAGAGGGAGAGATAGAAACGTCAACGATGAGAGAGAATTATTGATCAGTTGCCTCCTGCATGCTCCAAACTGGGGATTGAGCCCGAAACCCGGGCATGTGCCCTGACCAGGAATTGAACCGTGACCTCCTGGTTCATAGGTTGACGCTCAACAACTGAGCCATGCCAGCCGGGCCAAACCGAACATTTCAATGTCTCTGGTTGCAGGGGTGGCAACGCCTGACCTGGGCCCATGTGTCTCTCCGAGGGGAGATACGGGCTAGAGACACCCTCTCCATCCAGGGTTCTAGAACCAGCTCAATATTTGTGCAAACCTCTGGGCAGAAGTCTTAGGACCGGACCAGCTCAGGCGTGATAGTTCTGTATCCGTGTCAGATGCAGTCTCACTCCCGTCCAGTTAGACGTTGTCTCTCAGTTTGGGAGGCAGTGACGCAGGTGCTGCCAGGAGAACAGGTTCTTATTGAACTTATGCAAATCACAATATTGCCATGAAAATAAACACACTCATGAAGGCTTTCTGAATTCCGGTGGGATCACGTGGGGATAAAAAGGTAAATGTTTTCATTCTGCTCACAGTAGTGCGATTTGCCAGATTGCTCTACATCTTAGGTAGCTAAGGAGAAAGGTTTCCAAAAGGAATGAAAGGACCAGCAATATTCCAAACAGAGTGTCATTAACATTGCAATCAACCTGCTCAGCTCATCCAGTTTCATGTTGTTACTTCTCGCTGGTCTTGGCCTGTTTGTCAGCCCAGCTGGATCCCGGGACTTATGGATCCCATTTCCCTTAGTTCTACAAATCCCCACCCAGTTCAATGGAATAATTGAGAAGTTGACCAGGAACCTGTAGGTTAGAGGCAGCATGAGAATCCTCTCCCTGACTCTCTCTGTACAGCAAACGCTTGGCCGTTCCCAGGCATGTTTCTGTCACCACCTGTGGGATGTTGCTGGCAGGAGGACTCAGAGGCAAGGGTGCTGCTCTGGGGCCTGCAGTGCCCAGTCCGGTCCCATGACCAGGATCCTCCCTTGGACCCAGTGTCCACGATGCTGAGGTTGAGCAGCCCTTGGAGAGAAGACAGGCCTGTCTGTTCAGTACTTTCTCTTCCTGTCCCCTGTGCCATCGTGTCACCTCACCACCTGCTGTCCACGATGCATGTCTTGGGACCAGGGCCACATGCACCGCACAGTCCGCAGCCCTGGGTGTGGTGTGGGCTTGCCCTTATCAGAGAGACTCCCCGGGAGCCTAATGCTCACAGATTTCTTCCTCTGTCTCACTCAGCACACGTCCCAGAGCCCAGTGTGGGCCGGACTACACTGTGCAGGGCAGTCAGCCCTGAGAGTCAAAACCTGCAGGTGTCCTGGGAGGTAACAAGGCCTGGCCCCCAGGGGAGATGGGGCCAGGAGGTGCTGCACAGGGTTCTCTCTGCTGCTGAGTGAGGTCAACAACCAGGTGTCACCAATCAACCCACCTGGTCACACAGAGTGAGACAGAGGATCTGCCGAACACGGGGCAGAAGGTGTTCACGGGGAGCTTCTCTGTTGTAACGAACATGCCCCACGTTGCTCTTAAATAGCCAGAAACACCTTTGAGTTGCTGGAAAGCGTATTCTTTTTTTTTTTTTTTATTATATCTTATTGATTTTTTTACAGAGAGAAAGGGAGTGGTATAGAGAGTTAAAAACATCAATGAGAGAGAAACATTGATTCAGCTGCCTCCTGCACACTCCCTACTGGGGATGTGCCCGCAACCAAGGTACATGCCCTTGACCGGAATCGAACCTGGGACCCTTCAGTCTGCAGGCCAACGCTCTATCCACTGAGCCAAACCGGTTAGGGCTGGGAAGTGTATTCTTTAAGGTGCCAGTGCCTTGGGATTGTCTGAGTATCGACGGCTCCTCCTTCATTGGCCCCTTCATCCCAAGATGCCCATTGGATGTGTAGAGACCCTCCCTGTGGGGATCTGGTGAGCAGGAGGGGAGGGGATGGCTGTCCATGGCCCCCTCACCACATGCCTGTGCCTTCACATGTGGGTCTGTGGGGATCCCTTGTGAGGTTGGGGAGGTGGTAGTCATGTGGAGGCCATATCTCTGGGGAGATGAGAGGCCTCTCTGCCTCCATGTGGGCCTTCAGGTCTCCCCACCATCAGAGACCTGGCTGTCATCTGGGGTGAGCCAGGCAGGGGACATGCCTCCCTGCCTCCCTATTCCCACCACCTGGGTCCCAGTGAATTCCACAGATGTTAGTGTCTGTGTCTTTCTGATTCACCTCAGACAAATCGGAGGGTCCCTTGCCTCTCAGAATTTAAGTGCCATTGGTGAGATTGACCTCATGGGAAGGGAAGACAACAACCCTACAAACTCTACACGTGTGTGTGTGTGTGTGTGTGTGTGTGTGTGTGTGTGTGACATGCAGGCAAGAAGCAGCTTCTGAGGAAAATTAAGCAACACAAGGAGTTGGCAGAGGAGGTAGTTCAGAGGCCCAGTCAGGGCTGGTGTGTCTCTGGAGGGACAGAGCAGGAGGAGGGAGAGAGCTGCCTGTCTGATTACTAGTCATCAATCTCACAAGCATGCACAGGCACCTGCAGGCACACACGGCACATGGGTACACACACATGTGCACACACACATCCAAGCACTCACTGTCACTGTGTCTGAAGACCCCAGCCCCCACCCGCGGTCCAGGTTCTAGTGATCCGGTGAGAAGGGTGGTGCCTGGAGCAATTCCTCTAGTCAGCTAAGTTCCAGGACAAGTCTGAGCAGAGTAAGCAACAGGGAAATGGCCTGACTTGACTTGAGCCGAGCAAGGACCAGGGCCAGGTACTGAAGCTCACTGGGCAGGAGCCTGATGTCCAGCAAGGGGCAAAACTAGGACCACAAGAACCTCACCCCAGGGTGACCTTTCCTCCCGTAGCACATCGAGGGTCATGGGGTTTGAACCCCTGACCTTTCCTCCCTGAAAATAACACCCAGACCTCAGTTGTATGTCACCTCCAGGCCCAGAGAAGCAGCAAAACCAGACAATTGATGCCATGGCTGCTTCAAGATCAGCTTCCTTGACTGACGGTCCCTGATGCTGGCGCCGACCAGTCAGTGGAGAAATGACCCTGAAAGAGCACCCCTGGGAAGCAGGTGAATATCCTATTGAGACCCTCCCCTGAGACCTCCCCTGAGAATCCCACCTGCAGAAGAAATAAGTATCCTCAGCACTAAGGACCAGGGGAGCCCACACACACCTTTCCCTCCCTCCTTCCTCTAAGGGACCATGTGAGACATGCAACCGGGGAGCAGTGGGCAGTGGCAGCTCATCCTGGGCTCACCCCTGACCCTATCTCCAAGGCCCCCTTTTCTCTGACTTCCCAGTGAGCCAGAGCAGCCCAGCCTGGCTCTCTTGTTGTTCCTTCTAAGCCTCCTTGTTGCCTTGTCCCAAGTATGTTTCTGGTGCAGCCGCACGTTGGCTTTGCTGCACGTTGGCTCTTGATTGAGGTCTTTCCTTCATGAAGACAAGGACCATCATCTCGTCTCACCGGTTACAAGGATTTGGGTTCCCCTGTTTTCTTCTAAACTGCTTTCTCTTTAGTGGTAACAGTGGTAAAAAAACAAACAAAACACCTCAGAATTCCTAGCATGGTGCATAGAAGGGCCATTTCCACAGCAAGCAAAGTTGTCCTTGCTGGACAGGGCCTGGGCATCAGCCGGGGCTCACTGTCACCCTCTGGTGGCTGGACAGAGAGCTGCCCATGCTCCTCCACCAGGTGGTTGGAATGGCTCTCATTGTTCTCCAGAAGTGAAAACCTCCTGTCCCTTTAATGAACATGGAAATCCCACAGTGACATCCTCCCCTCTTCTACCCAGATATTCTTAGGGGTGCCTGAATTTGCTGTAGATTTTCTTTGTCTTTTTAAAAAAATTGTGTGTTTTCTTTTTAGAGGAGAGAGAGAGAGAGAGAGAGGAGAGAGAGAGAGAGAGAGAGAGAGAGAGAGAGAGAAAAGAGAGAACATTGATCAGTTGCCTCCTCTATGTGCCTTGACCCGGAGTTGAACATGCAACCTCCTCGTACCCTGACCAGAACCCGTGACCTTCCTGCACATGGGGTGACACTCCAGTCAACCGAGCCACACCAGCTCAGGCTTGGTCCAGTCTTTTGCTTGAAGCTTGTAAAGAAAGGTGCTGTTTTCCATTTGTCAGAACTGCCTTGAATATGCCTATGTGAATAATCACTCTCCCCTGGGCGGTTCAGGAGCCCAGGCAGAGGTCCTCCATGTCTCTGGGTCCATCCCTATGGACGTCAGCCTCCTCCCCATCACTTAGGTTTGGGGATATATCAGTTAGCATTCTCCAGAGAAACGAAACTGAGTTCTTCATTGTCAGAAACTGGCTCATGTGACTGAAGGCTTGGCAAGTGAAAAACCCCCATAAAACAAAAAACCCCGAGGGGCTAGAGCCATAGGCTGGAGATCCAAGGAAGAGTCGATGTTGTAGTTCAAGTCCAAAGGCCAACTGCTGGCAGGTCCCTCTTGGCTCTGGGAAGTCCATCTTTGTTCTGGTTGGGCCTTCAACTGATTGGATCAGGGAGATCTGATTTACTCAAAGTTCACAGATATAAATGCCCAGCTCTCTCAGAACATACCCTCACAGAAACATCTGGAATGGCGTTTGATGAAATACCTGCGCATGCAGCCCAGCCATGTTGACACCTACAATTAATCATCACAGGATGTTCCTTGGGCTTACAGGTTCCTTGTCTGACCCCCACAGCTACACTCTCTTTTCCCTGAAGTGTGGGTTGCCAGCCATTCCAAGCCCTGAGCTGGAAATGTCTCTCACACTGGGGCCCTGGCCTCACGCCTAGACTCCGGGTCCTGGGCACACAGAGGCTTGGCCACCTAGGGACAGCACCTTCCCTCTCCCAAGCCTGTTTGGAAACGAGGAGTAGGGGCATCTCTCCGGGCTTGTGCGGAGGAGGTAATGAGATACCACACAGGAGAGAGCTTTGTAAGTGGCGAAGCGCTGTGTGCACACCTGTGTTTGTTCAGGGGTATCGGCATCCGAGGGGGTGGGGAGTTCTAGGACAACCTGCAGCCCTGGCTTTGAGGTGACCTCTGCTCCACTCACTCTGTCCTGGCCTCTGGGGGCAAACTCCACGCTGGCCACCTCTGGCAGGCAGGTTGAGACAAATGTCTCTGTGTTCTACTCCATCCCTGTTCTCCGGGTGTTCCTGGGGTTTGGGAGTCGACACCTGGCTCCATCAGTGACCTGAGTTCATGCCCAGGTGAGCAGGAAGTGGCACCCACTGGATGCTCCTTCCTCTCAGGCAAGACCCAGATGAGAGGCTGAGCAGAGACGCCAGGATGGGCCCAGCCCCAGATGAGCAGCTCTGTGGCTGTGAGCAGAGCGCCATGACCTTCCCATGTAACGGGCCTGCTAGAACATCTTGCGATTCCCAAAAGCATCAAGTGAAAAGTCACACAGAGGTCGTCTCAACTCCTCCTCCCCCATTTGGCCTCGTTATTTATTCATGTTGAATTTCTAGAACTAATTTCGGCGTTTACGAAGCTGACACTTGGTATTCGGCAAGTTCTCATCGAAGCACATGCAGTGGGATGGTGTGAGAAGCATAGTCCTGAGTGTCCAGTCCCAGGACTTCTGACAAATGCGTCCCCACCAAGATAGGGGGTGCTTCCTCCTGCTCCCAGGTTCCCTGTTCCCTCCCTGCTGCCCCAGCTCTTCCCCGCCTGGCGCTACTTGGCTCAGAATCTGGGCAATGCGGTCACGACCAGTTCCTGCCGGGGCGGGACCCAGGCTCTGTGTGCTGACAGTTCAATGCACACAGCGTGTTATTGTAGTTAATTTTAAAGTGATGCTTCTACCCAGCTGGTGTGGCTCAGTGGTTGAACATCAACCTATGAACCAGGAGGTCACAGTTTGATTCCTGGTCAGGGCACATGCCCGGGTTGCAGGTTTGATCTCCAGTGTGGGGTGTGCAGGAGGCAGCCAATCCATGACTGTCTTCATCATTGATGTTTCTACCTCTCTTTCTCTCCCTTCCTCGCTGACATTAGTAAAAATATACTTAAAAGAAAAATGAAGTGATGCTTCCTCAGGATCTTCAGCTGAACAGTGGGCACCAGGCCCCTGGAGGTCAGAGTGCTTTCCTCTTGTAGCTCAAGGGTGAGAGGAACAAGGTCCAGGACCTAGCCTGGCCCAGAGCAGGGACTGAGTAACTTTTGTTGAATCCATGACCCAAGAGGCCCCTCGGGGAGCAAAGGAGGCTGCGTGAGTAGGCATGTCACCTCTTGGAGTGAGCTGGAGCGGAGGCATCGCCTGGGTGGCAAACAGAAGTCTGGGGTGCTTTGCACCTGGAGTGTTGAGTGTGGGGAGGAGAAGCAGCGGTAGGCAGCTGAGGAAGGCCCTGGTCTCCCATCCTGACATGGGGAGGAGCCTGCTTTCCCACACGGGTTTGAAATGGGCTGTGACCACCCATGTGCCCACCCAGCGGGACCTCGAGCCTGCACTCAGACGTCCTGCACTCGGGTGGGCCCAGGTCCTGGCCATACTGGCCCACCTCGGGATTCGGATGAAATTCACAGAAAGGCCAGCCTGCTCTCTGCAATCAGAAGCTGTTAGACTGATGCGAGTCCCAAAATGCCAGCCAGCCCTGGGGGCACACGGCCACACCAGAGAAGGGCCTCGACACAGGCGTGCTCACCCTGGAGCTGCAGACAGAGAGGAGGTGGAAGTCTCCTTCCAGCTATGGGCCCACAGAGGCTGAGTTTAGGGTGATTCCTGTGCCCACTCACACGTGGGAGGCTGTATTTGGAAGGAAGACCTGGGTTGTCATGACTTGCATCAGAGGGGTCCTGACATGGCAACCATCAGAAAAGCACAAACACAGAGAACTGGCCACCAGGACTGCACTTGGGATGAACAAGAAACCGGAACAACAAGAAAAGGTAAACAGTAAACTCGTCATTTCAGGAAAAAAGAAGAAAAGAAACCGGAACAAAGTATGAGGAGCGACAGCAGCCCCTTGAGGGTCTTCAGAGGAGATTGAGGGCTCCCCTGCTCCCACACTCAGTGGAGCAGAGGGGCCGGTGAAACCTGGAGAGGGGGCAGGTCGCCCAGGACATCAGGATACAATTCTCCACACAAGGGACCCGAAAGAATATGCCGTGCAAAACTCAAAATAAAACCAAACACACAAAAGAGCCAGATGGTGAGTTTGATGCTTGAGGTTTATTTAGGTGAGAGAAGAAAAGGCACAGGTACAACAACTAAACGCTTTTCCAGGTCTTCAGGGACAACTCGAGGTGCTTCAGGTCTCGGTTCACAAAGCTCATTGACAGCACAGCTTGCGTCGACGGCCAAGGAATTTACACACCCCACTGACACGCTCCAGCACCTCACCCAAGATGGTAACTCGGCAGTTGCGTCTGCAGCGGCAGCGTTTTATTTTTATTTTCCCAGGTTCTGTGGAGAGTGGAGGAGGGTCAGGCACTGGGGAGGGGACTGGGAGGAGATCTTCTGAGAGAGGAACTCTCTAGTCACCCTGGCAAAACCTGCCAGATCAGGCTGAAAGGATTCACATGTTTCTCACAAATCACAAGGAATCTTACTGGCTCTGTGCGATCATGCAGGATCATCAGTTTTCTCTGATCCTAGTCAGTGATGTACATGCTTATGTCCTGCCCCTTCCCAACAACCTTCCTCTCCAACTCAGGGCAATTACTCCTCACCCCCAGTCATCCTCACACCCAATTTTGAGCCCAGACACCTGGCCCTTTCCAACAAGCCCCTCCTAATGGGCCACAGACCCCAATTGCACAGACCCCAGTTGGCTGGTGTCTCACCTGCAGCTCGAGCGAGGCGTTCCTCTCCTGTGAAGGAGATGGCCACGTCCTGGTCACCGTCCTTGGTCTGGTCCTCGTCCTCAGACCAAAGTTCACCCTGGTCCTTGGCTTCAGGCTGGTCCTGGGCGGGAACCTGGTCATCTGTCTCTTGGAGGGTCCGGGCCTGGGCCTGGAGGGCCACGAGGAGAAGGGCAGCCAGGAGAGTGAGGGTCCTCATGGCTGAGAGTCACCTGGAGCTGAGTGTCAGGTGAGAGGACAGGAGAGAGTGGTGTTCAGGGCACAGTCAGCCTGTACTTATAGGTCAGAAGGGAGGAGGTTAAGAGACACACGGTGCAGGAGGGAAGCTGTGCATTTGGCTGGCCTAGGGCCAAGGCCGATGTCGCCCTCAAAGCCCCTTTGATGCTCCTGTTCCTGCCCCTCCATCAAAGCATGTGTCCGTGTGCCGAGTGTCCACACTTGTTTCAAGGTGATAACGATGATAAGGACCTGCCATGTTTTCTGTTTCCCATCTGCTTGGATATTTACCTTCTGATGTTCAAAAAACAGGGAACTGTGCTCTCATTGAGTAAGTCAGGGACCAGAGGCCTCTGCTTTCTGATGTGGGCCCTGCTCACCTCTGAGTCCCTGGCCCTGGGACCAGCCCTTCCCCGATGGAGTGGAGGGTCCATTCTGCAGGTTCATGGCATCACTCCCTGTGGGGGAGTTTGTCAGGTCCTGGGGTGTAGGCTCCTGTGCTGGAAGGAGTAATTAATAAATTGAATTACTGCTTCACATTTGCAGTGACTCAGGCTCAGGTGGAGTGAGTTCTTGAGGACACAAGAGAAGGAGTTGGTGAGTGTTAACATTTATTATTGATCATTAAATTCTAGCAATTCACTTACATCCAAATGTTTGAAGTTATAAGCCTAACTCAAATGAATATCTTTTTACATACATCATCTTGTTTACTTGTGACCATCCTTTAGATAAATGTTTAGAAGTAGATTGCGGGATCAAGAACACTCCATTGAACAGACATTAATTTACAGTCCTCTGCAGAGGTTGTCCCGACATCACTCACTGAAATATATGAATGAGTGAAACATTTGAGGTCCCAGACTCTCCTGCAGGTCAGAATGGCCAATAAACAGAGTTTCAGTAAAATGTAAACCCTAGGAGGGCCAATTTTTGAATAATAAATTGAATTACTGCTTCACATTTGCAGTTATTTTTATTCTTGGATCTGTCAAATTTTCTTTCATCCCTTTAATTCTTTGATGACCCTATTATAGAGGTTGCCTTTCTCATCCTCCCCCCACTTTGCCCAGCTCCACCCAGTTCCCACCACCCTCTTCCCTGTAGCCATCTCCACACTGGTGACTGTGTCCATGGGTTATGCATATATACTCTTGGGCTAATCCCTTCACTTCTTTCACCTATACACCGCCCCTCCCTCCTGACAGGTGTTCCATGTATCCATGCTTCTGTTTCTATTATATTTGTCAGATTATTTTATTCATTATAGTCCACATGTAAGTGAAATTACATAGCATTTGTCTTTCTCTAACTGGCTTATTTCACTCAGTACAACAATGTCTAGGTCCATCCATGCTGTGGCAAAAAGTAAGATTTCCTCCTTTGTTATGGCCACGTAGCATTCCATTGTGTAAATGTGCCACAATTTTTTAATCCACTCATCTCCTGATGGGCAGTTGGGCTGTTTACAGATCTTGGCTATTGTAAAAACCAAGCAAACAAAAA
>NW_006293329.1:97188-98015 GCF_000327345.1 Myotis davidii
TCCCCAGCACTTGTCATTTGTTGACATTTTGATGATAGCCATTCTGACAGGTGTGAGGTGGTATCTGTTGTTTTAATTTGCATTTATCTCATGATTAGTGACTTTGAGCATTTTTTCCTATGTGTCTTGGCCTTCTTTGTGTCCTCTTGGGAGAAGTGTCTACTTAGGTCCTTTGCCCATTTTTAATTGAATTGTTTGTCTTCCTGGTGTTGAGTTGTATAAGTTCTTTATATATTGTGGAAATTAACCCTTTATCAGATGTGTCATTGCAAATATGTTCTCCCATGGAGTGGGTTCCCTTCTCCTGTTGTTGATGGTTCTTTGCTGTTTAGAAGTTTTTAAGTTTGGTATAGTCCCATTTGTTTAGTTTCCCTGTTTCCTTCGCCCTAGGAGATATATCAGCAAAAATATTGCTATGAGAGATGTGTGAGATTTTACTGCCTATGTTTTCTTCTAAGATATTTATGGTTTCATGATTTACATTTAAGTCTTTTATTCAGTTTGAGTTTATTCTTGTGTATGGTATAAGTTGGTGGTCTAGGTTTTTTGTGTTTTTTTTTTTCATGTACCTGTTCAAGTATCCCAACACCATTTATTGAAGAGATGGTCTACCCCATTGTATGCTCTTTATAAAATCAAATATTATTATTTTTTTGTTTTTTTAATTTTGTTTTATTGCTTAAAGTATTACAAAGAGTATTACATATGTCTCCTCCCCGCCCCCTTGAAATTCCCCCAGCCTCCCCTACCCCGCAGTGTCTTCATTCAAAGTATGTATACATTTTTGGGGACACCCTGTATGTACCTGAGAACCGGCACTTTCCCTG
>NW_006293329.1:99359-104291 GCF_000327345.1 Myotis davidii
TCATAAATGGGTGCTGGATTTTATCAAATGCTTTTTCTGCTTCTATGATATAATCACTTAATTTTTATCTTTCATTTGTTTATGTGACATATCATATTTATAGGTTTGCGAATTTTGTACCAACCTTGCATGCCCGGAATAAATCCTACTCGATCATGGTGTATGAGTTTTTAAATATATTGCTGGATCCCGTTTGCTAATATTGTGTGGAGAATTTAGCATCTTTGTTCATCAGGGATATTGGCCTTTAATTTTCTTTCTTTATAGTGTCCAGATATTGTTTTGAAATGAGGATAATGCTGTTCTCATAAAAAAGAAAAGCTTGGAAGTCTTCCCTCCTTTTGATTTTTTGGGAATAGTTTGAGGAAGATAAGTGTTAATTCTTCTGTAAAAGTTTGGTAAAATTTGCCCATGAAGCCATCTGGACCTGGGCTTTGTATGCTGGGCGGTTTTTGAAATTACTGCTTCGATTTCATTAGTTGTAAATGGTCTGCTCTGGTTTTCTGATTATTTCTGATTCATTTTTGGAAGATGTATGCCTCTAGGAATTTATCCATTTTCCCAGGTTGTTCAATTTGTTGGCATATACTTATTCATAGTATTTTCTTACAATTCTTTGTATTTCTGTGATGTCAGTTGTTAATTCTCCACTTTCATTTCTGATTTCATTGGTTTGTGTCCTCTCTCTTTCTTTTCCTTATGAGTCTGTGGTAGGTATTTAAAAGGCCCTGTTATTCCCCAATTTCGTCATCTTTCCTTCCTGCTCAATCTGGGTAGCAATGTGCTTTGTGAAAAACACTTGATGTCCCAACTGTCTTGCAGCTCAGGGTGGCCAGTATACAGAGTTCTGACCAATAAAATGAACCCCCTGGGAAGGGTCCATTTTAAAATAATAAAATGAATTACTGCTCCACGTTTGTGCTATGCTACTATTTTATATATTTCTCCCCATCTCTGCTTGGAGGACAGGAGCCGTTGGACTTGTGGCAGCTGGATTTTGACCATGAAGAGGACACGTACTCCATGTGGACAGTGGAGCAGGAGGATGTGAGACGCACGTCCTTGATCCCCAGGTTGAGCCATGTCACACAATCCCAGGCTGCCCACGACGGATTGTTGTGACTTGGGAAAAACACGCTCCTTACTTTCTGCAGCTGCTGGTGGCTGGGATGCTGGGGTCCTGGTGTTGGCTGCAAGCAGTGTGACACCTGGACTGGGAGGGTTGGCATCTTCCCCTCTGACAGGTAAGAACTGCCATCCCAGGGGAGTCCTGGCTTTGCTTCTCTCAGGAGTCAGGGGCCACGCTGACCTGTACTGGTTTTCTTGAAATGTTTTCCTTTTATAGGCATCTCTTTTAGGAAATGGAATAGCCGGCTGATTTATTTCTCTAATTTTTTGATTCATTTTTAAATTCAGGAGATGAGTTCTTTGTCCCAAAAGCTGCAAATAATTTTCAGAATTTGTCACTTCTCTTTCCCCCTTTTCTCTGGTCTATGCAGATACATTGGATTTTTATGTAGTTTGTGAAATGTTTTTTGGGGGGAATTTCTGAGTTTTGCATCTTTCCCACTAAAGTTTGTAAAGCCCAGTCTTCCACATGTCAGTGCTTTCGTGTGCTGTTGGTGGAAGCAGAGAGTCATTCAGACTGAGAGTAAAGGCTAAACATAAACGGTTTCTCCTTCTCAGTCTTTTCAGGGAAAAACATTCTCAAAATAGAAGTGGTCACAGTGCAAAGATGAAATCGAGGTTTCTATCAGTACAACATAGGTTCAGGGAGGAACACAAGGTCGTGGCTGTAAGGGCGTCGGTAGCGACCTTGGAAAGGGAAAGGGAGGGCGGAGAGACCTTTTCTTCTAGAAATAAGGCCTCTGTCACACTCAGTGATTTCTCAGCCGCCTCCTTTTCAAGTTAGGAGTGAAGGGCCTGTCATTGGTATTAATAAGGACATATTACTTCTTGCCAGAATTTTATTACAATGTGTACAGGTTTATTATAACTAGTAGAGTCAATTTCTTAGAGAGAGAGAGAGAGAGAGAGAGAGAGAGAAAGAGAGAGAGAGATGAGACCACTCCATCATTAGACATTGGAATAATCTAACTTTTGGGGTTCAAAAAGGGACCCTTTCTTTCACTAGTCATTCAGCGTGAACACCTATACTGACTAGCTTCTGTGCTCCCCTTTCTCTGGTCATTATTTGAGACACTGATGCTGGTCAGTATACTCTGCTTTTGGTGTAGTTCTTACATCTTCCTTGTTGTTGGCACAATGAACCATTAGTTCACTCTATCTAGTTGATAGAAAAATATCTAGTCTTTAGAAAAATATATGGGTAACTAAAATGCCTGCTTGTCAGGAGAATATATATATATATATAATCAGTGCCCTCTTGCATCTTAACATCAAAGAACAAGTAACATAGTCTATTGAATCTGCCTGTCCTCAAATCAACACCTTCTGGACACTCTGTAGAAACCTCCCTCTTTTGAGTTTTATTATGAATGGGATTTATTTTGTAGACCCAAATTGTCTTAATTAAGAAGTATGCTCACTTTTGCTGGTTTGTGGTTGCCGTGTGACACTTACGCTGTGTATCACCAAGATGCAAAGGCACGTTAACTTACTGTAGATTGGTCAGCACAGAAATCTCTACACAAGGGAACCACGTGCATGAATCTTATGAAAGAGGGGAAAAAGAGCCAGACGGTGGGCTAAATACTTGAAATTTATTATTGAGAGAGAAAGAAGAAAGGGCACAGGTACAAAGACCTTTTCCCGGTCTTCAGGGGCATCTGGTGGTGCTTCAGGTCTCGGTCCACAAAGCTCATTGACAGCACAGCTTGAGTTGAAAACCAGAGATTTGACACACCCCAGTGACACGCTCCAGCAACTCGCCTAAGACATTAACTTGGCAGTTGTGCCTGCAGCGGCAGTTCTCTATTTTTATTTTCTGAAGTTCTGTGGAGGGAGGAGGAGGGTCAGGCACTGGGGAGGGGACTGGGAGGAGATCTTCTGAGAGAGGAACTCTCTAGTCACCATGGCAACACCTGCCAGGTCAGGCTGAAAGGATTCACATGTTTCTCATAAATCACCAGGAATCTCACTGGCTCTGTGCGATCATGCAGGATCATCAGTTTTCTCTGATCCTAGTCAATGATGTACATTCTTATGTCTTGCCTCTTCCCCACACCAGTCCTTTCCAACTCAGGGCAATTACTCCTCACCCCCAGTCATCCTTACACCCAATTTTGAGCCCAGACACCTGGCCCTTTCCAACAAGCCCCCCTAATGGACCACAGACCCCAATTGCACAGACCCCAGTTGGCTGGTGTCTCACCTGCAGCTCGAGCGAGGCGTTCCTCTCCTGTGAAGGAGATGGCCACGTCCTGGTCACCATCCTCAGCCTCGTCCTCATCCTCAGACCAAAGCTCACCCTGGTCCTTGGCTTCAGGCTGGTCCTGGGCGGGAACCTGGTCAGCTGTCTCTTGGAGGGTCTGAGCCTGGGCCTGGAGGGCCAAGAGGAGAAGGGCAGCCAGGAGAGTGAGGGTCCTCATGGCTGAGAGTCACCTGGAGCTGAGTGTCAGGTGAGAGGACAGGAGAGAGTGGTGTTCAGGGCACAGTCAGCCTGTACTTATAGGTCAGAAGGGAGGAGGTTAAGAGACACACGGTGCAGGAGGGAAGCTGTGCCTTTGGCTGGCCTAGGGCCAAGGCCGATGTCGCCCTCAAAGCCCCTTTGATGCTCCTGTTCCTGCCCCTCCATCAAAGCATGTGTCCGTGTGCCGAGTGTCCACACTTGTTTCAAGGTGATAACGATGATAAGGACCTGCCATGTTTTCTGTTTCCCATCTGCTTGGATATTTACCTTCTGATGTTCAAAAAACAGGGAACTGTGCTCTCATTGAGTAAGTCAGGGACCAGAGGCCTCTGCTTTCTGATGTGGGCCCTGCTCACCTCTGAGTCCCTGGCCCTGGGACCAGCCCTTCCCTAATGGAGTGGAGGGTCCATCCTGCAGGTTCAGGGTATCATTCCGTGTGGGAGAGCTTGTCAGGTCCTGGGGGATAGGCTCCTGTGGTGGAGGGGACAGTGACTCAGGCTCAGGTGGAGTCAGCACTTGAGGACTCCAGGGAAGGAGTTGGTCAGAGCGAAGCTGAAGGAGAGATTTATTTCAGGAGGTCAGTGTGATCTACACGCATGGCACATACGGCTCACCACTTACTTGTGCCTTTTTGGAGAAATAGCACACATAGCAGGTTCCCAAAGTCAAGTTCTAAAATTTCTGATCTTTAAAAAGAATGTGTGTGTGTGTGTGTGTGTGTGTGTGTGTGTGTGTGTGCATAAAGAACAAAATTTAGAAGGTAGAAGATAAATGAGTGAAAAGTAACTGTCTCCCCTCCCAGAGTCAGCCCTGCGTGTCTTCTGCAGGAACCCTAACTGAACAAAAAATCGAGGTTTGGCTGCCTGTGGCGATGAAAGCCAAACTTGTGAGGCAGGTGCTGGTACTACAGGAAAGAGGTTTATTCACGTGCTGTACAACATGGGAGGATGTTGGACTCTCATCTCAAAGACCATATCCCCTTCCTGCTCATGCCCAAGGTTCTCCTAGAGATAGGGATAACTGGATAGAAATGCTACTTTCTATCCAAGTATCTTGCTAGCTTTTGGTGTGCTGGGGTCCTGTCCATTCATCTGTCCAGATTTCCATGCAATCATGTTCTGTCCATTCATACTTCTAGCTTTTGTTGTTCTCAGTGTAAGAACCTCCCCTGCACCTTCTTGGTCAATGAGTAGACTCCCTGATGCTCTGATTCTCAGTGTATGGTTGTAGAACCACCACAGTACAAGTAGTCTGTGTTTGCCTTTCTCTGTCCAGGCTTAACTTGAACACTGTTATATCAACAGGTACAGAACTGCATCCTTACTTTTATAGCATATCCT
>NW_006293329.1:104392-105102 GCF_000327345.1 Myotis davidii
AGGTGATATCTCATTGTGGTTTTTACTTTTATCTCTCTGATCTGTAGTGACATTGAGCCTTTTTTCATGTCTATTGGCCACCTGTGTGTCCTCTTGGGAGAAATGTCTACTTAGGTCCTTTGCCCATTTTTAATTGAATTGTTTGTCTTCCTGGTGTTGAGTTGTACAAGTTCTTTATATATTGTGGAAATTAACCCTTTATCAGATGTGTCATTGCAAATATGTTCTCCCATGGAGTGGGTTTCCTTTTCCTTTTGTTGATGGTTCTTTGCTGTTTAGATTTTTTTAAGTTTGGTATAGTCCCATTTGTTTATTTTTCCCTGTTTCCCTTGCCCTAGGAGATATATCAGCAAAAATATTGCTATGAGAGATGTCTGAGATTTTACTGCCTATGTTTTCTTCTAGGATTTTCATGGTTTCATGATTTACATTTATGTCTTTTATTCAGTTTGAGTTTATTCTTGTGTATGGTATAAGTTGGTGGTCTAGGTTTTTTTTTTGGTTTTTTTGTTTGTTTGTTTTTGTTTTTGTTTTATTGAACCCGGGACCCTTCAGTCTGCAGGCTGACACTCTATCCACTGAGCCAAACCTGTTAGGGCTCTGTTTCTATTTTTTTCTTTCTTTCTTTTTTTTTTTAATTTTTTATTACAAAGGGTATTACATATGTGTCCATTTTTTCCTCCCGCCCTAGACAGTCCCCTAGCCTCCCT
>NW_006293329.1:106671-107307 GCF_000327345.1 Myotis davidii
CGGCTCAGAATTCTGGCAAACTTTCCTGCCCAAATCCCTGCGTTTTTTTTTTTACCTTTCCAGGGGAGTTCTGCCCTTCCCGGCTGCAAACCGTCTCACCAGATGAGCAATTTCGCCAATTCGGAGTGGGTGTTATTAGTTTCAGCTGCTCACTCCATTTGCTCCGGGACATGCCGTGGGACGCGTCTGCCTATATCGCCGCTGTCTTCTGTCTCTCGGTGGTCTAGGTTTTTTTTTTTTTTTCATGTACCTGTTCAAGTATCCCAACACCATTTATTGAAGAGATGGCCTACCAATTGTATGCTCTTACTTTTTAAAATTAAATATTAATTGACCACATGGGCATAGGTGTATTTCTGCACTCTCTATTCTGTTCCATTGCCTGATCTTATGTCAGTACCAGTCTGTTTTGATTACAATGTCCTTGCATTATAGTTTAATATCAGGTATCATAATACCTCCAACTTTGTTCTTCTTTCTCAATATTGCTGAGGCAACTGGTTGTCTTTTTGTTCCATATACATTTTTGGAGTATTTGTTCTAGATCTGTGAATTATGCTATTGGTATTTTAATAAGACTTTCCTTGACTCTATAGATTTCAATGGGTAGTATCAATCTTTTAATGGTATTTATTT
>NW_006293329.1:107658-111945 GCF_000327345.1 Myotis davidii
TCATAAATGGGTGCTTGATTTTATCAAATGCTTTTTCTGCTTCTATGATATAATCACTTAATTTTTATCTTTCATTTGTTTATGTGACATATCATATTTATAGGTTTGCGAATTTTGTACCAACCTTGTGTGCCCGGAATAAATCCTACTCGATTGTGGTGTATGAGTTTTTAAATATATTGCTGGATCCCGTTTGCTAATATTGTGTGGAGAATTTAGCATCTTTGTTCATCAGGGATATTGGCCTTTAATTTTCTTTCTTTATAGTGTCCAGATATTGTTTTGAAATGTGGATAATGCTGTTCTCATAAAAAAGAAAAGCTTGGAAGCCTTCCCTCCTTTTGAATTTTTTGGAATAGTTTGAGGAGGATAAGTGTTAATTCTTCTGTAAAAGTTTGGTAAAATTTGCCCGTGAAGCCATCTGGACCTGGGCTTTGTATGCTGGGAGGTTTTTGAAATTACTGCTTTGATTCCATCAGTTGTGAGTGGTCTGTTCAGGTTTTCTTTTTATATCTTGTATCTTTTTTTGAGAAACAGTAAGCACAGTGAAGTTTCTGTGCTCTCCTCAAAATGTTCTGATCTTTTAAAATAAAAAAATGTTAATTCTTACACAAAGGATGAAATTCAGAAGGTACAAGAGAGATGAGTGCAAAATAACAGTCTTTTATCCTTTCTGCAGGAACTGTAACTGAATAATAAAAAGAGGTTTTGCTGCCTTGTGGCAATGAAAGCCAAACTCCTGAGGCAGGTGCTTGTCCAAAGTAAAGAGGTTTATTCAGGTGCCTAGTGACCTTGGAGAATGGTGACTCCCCTCTTAAAGATCACATCTCCTTCCTGCTCAAGCCAGCAGTTTTTATAGAGTTAAAGAGGGGAGGACATGTTTTTCTATATAAATATCTTGCCAGCTCTTGGCGTGCTGGGGTTCTGTACTTTCAGCTTTCAGTGTGTTTAGGCCCTATCCATTTATCTTTCTATCTTTTGGCACACTCAGTGTAAGAACCTCCCCTTGCACCATCTAGGCCAATTGGGGAGATGCCCTGGTGCTCTGGTTGACTATGTCCCTTCAAAACTCTGGACCCTTGTCATCTTATAAGGATAAATGGATGAAGGTCTCATCTTGTGTAGTTTCTTCCTGCTGTCAAAGGGTGAATTCTTATCTATCCCTGGATCCAGAAATTCTTACTGTCTTTTAAAAGAAGAGGGGGTCAAGAATGGAGGGAAGCCTTCACTTGAGGTAGGAGGGTTGCTGTCTTTGGAAGGTGGCATAGGTGTCTAGAGGATGACGCTGTGAACAAGTGAAGCTGGTAGATTCATATTTCAAGAGCAGGTGTTGCCGATGGGCTTCAAAATGAGACCTATTGTGCAGACAAACAAGTGTTTAATGAGGGGTATGCCTAGTAGTGCAGGGAGAATTGTAGTGAAATCAGAAACTTCAGAGACTACAGGATTCTCATGATTTAATCCTGAACTGGGCTTTGGATGGCACACCCAACAGTGGGATAAATTTCTGAGGAAGCCACTGTCTGAGAAATGCAGAAGAAAATAAAAAGCAATATTGTCACTTAGCTTTGGGAAGTGCTATCCCTTTCTGAGAGAGGAATTTTAAATATTCTTTAGGAATGCAGGTCCAGCTTTCCCTTGCAGCAGCCAGAGCCAAGTCCTCCTCAGTCAGCACTGCTTTAAATGGGATTGCTTCCCATGAGCTTTAGAGAAACAGTGTGTTATCAGCATGTTGTCCTAGGGACTGGTCCATTGCTCAGCTAACTGCCATTTAGGACTGTGATCCTTCTGGGTGTTTAATAAGACTTTGTTGCCCTAGCTGGTTTGGCTCAGTAGATAGAGCGTCAGGCTGCCGACTAAAGTTTCCTGGGTTCCATTCCAGTCAAGGGCACATGCCTGGGTTGTAGGCTCGATCTCCAGTAGGGGGTATGCAGGAAGCAGCCAGTCAATGATTCTCTGTCATCATTGATGTTTCTATCTCTTTCTCCCTCTCCCTTCCACTCTGAAATCAATAAAAATATATTTAAAAAAATAAGACTTTGTCTCTTGGCTGGAACAGGAGTCAGTCGGATAGATGGACCTGCAATGAGCAAACTTTCATACAATTGTTAGTGTTTGCCCTAAATGTTGTACATAGTATTTGGTTTTACATTCAGTTTCTAAATCTAAAGGGGGTGTTCCTAAAATAGAAACTTGGCAGGGTCTTCCATAAATTATTTCAAAAGGGCTGAATGTAAGCCCGCTTCAAGGTCCTACCCTAATCTGAAGCAAGGGAAGAGGCAGTTCCTGGTCCCATTTCAAATGTGTTTCCTGGCATATTTTTGTCAGGGTCATCTTTATTCAGTCTTCCCCATAGATTGGGCTCTCCAAGATGTTCATTGAATCTGTAGAGCCTATCCTATATTCTGGGAGATTTCAAGTGAATGATGGTCTTTGAGGCTTTTTTACTGGCAAAATGGGGGTGCTATAGGGAGACTGGCATAGCTGAATTAATCCTGATTTTAAGAATTTCTGCAGTAAAGATATGAATTCCATCCAAAGCTCACTTTTAAAGGAGGTATTTTTTGTTCCTTGGGATCTGTGTCTCTTCTTTCAGGTTAATTTTTATGGGTTGGATGTTAACCTCCCTACATAGGGTTCTGTGGGGCTAAAGGGTTCAGTCGATCTGCTCCTAAATCTTGGGTAAGAAGCGTTCACTTCCAGGTCAAGTCAGGAGCACCTGGAGCTGGAGACCCAGTTCCAGCAAGACTCCTAAACATAATTTCTGCTTCTCAGGGAACAAGTTATTTGTGCATGCAATTTACAAAAGAAATCTCCACCCAACAATGGGACGGGGCAGTCTAGCACTAGAGAAAACTATGGGTAAGTTTTTGATCCCCAAGCTGGCATGCTAGAGGTTGAAGGAATGCCTGTTTCTGTAATTATCTGGTGACTCCAGTAACTGTCACCACAACTGAACTCATGTTGTTCAGTTTTGTATTTAGCAGTGATTATGTAGTTCCCATATCTACAAGGAAGTCAATGTCCCTTGTTCTGCACTGTCCATTGTACCCAGGGCTCTTTTTTTTAATTTTTTTAGTTAAAATATGTGAAGTTTTATTATAATTATTGTCAATAAAATTACAGAATTTTCCCACATTCCCCCAAATTAGCAATAATATTCCTTAATATCTTCAAATATCTACTCATTGTTCAAATTTTCCCAATTGACTGAATTTTTCAGTTTGATTTGGGGCTCAGATGAAATTGTACATCAAAGTTGACTGATGTGCTTCTTACATCTCTTTTAATCTGCAGGTTGTTCCCTCTCTCTCTTTCTCTCTCTGTTGAAGGAACTGGGTCATTTGCCCTTCAGAGTTCTTACATTTAGGATTTTGCTAACTACATTCCAGTGGTCCCTAGTCTATATAATTAAAGGGTAATATGCAAATTTACCCTAATGGCAGAACAACTGGGAAGGACTGGTCGCTGTGACGCGCACTGACCACAAGGGGGCAGACGCTCAATGCAGGAGCTGCCCTATGATGGTCAGTGCACTTCCATAGTGGGAGTGCTGCTCAGCCGGCTCATGGTTGGCCAGCACAGCGTCAATGGTGTTAGTCAGACATCCCCCAAGGCTGCCAGAGGGATGTCTGACTGCCAGCTTAGGCCCGATCTCCCCTCCACCCAGTTCCCACCCCACCCTCCTACCTCACTCCCCATCCACTGTCCTCATCCATAGGTGCACGATTTTTGTCCAGTCTCTTCCCGCATCCCCCTCACCCCCTTCCCCCCCAAGAATAGCAGGTCCATTCCCTTTCTATGCCCCTGATTCTATTATAATCACCAGTTCATTCTGTTCATCAATGGTCAGTGCACTTCCATAGTGGGAGTGCTGCTCAGCCGGCTCATGGTTGGCCAGCACAGCGTCAATGGTGTTAGTCAGACATCCCCCAAGGCTGCCAGAGGGATGTCTGACTGCCAGCTTAGGCCCGATCTCCCCTCCACCCAGTTCCCACCCCACCCTCCTACCTCACTCCCCATCCACTGTCCTCATCCATAGGTGCACGATTTTTGTCCAGTCTCTTCCCGCATCCCCCTCACCCCCTTCCCCCCCAAGAATAGCAGGTCCATTCCCTTTCTATGCCCCTGATTCTATTATAATCCCCAATTCATTCTGTTCCTTAGATTATTCACTTGATTTTCAGATTCACTTGTTGATAGATGTGTATTTGTTGTTCATAATTTGTATCTTTAACTTTCTCTTCTTCTACCTCTTGTTAAAGGATACCTTTCAGCATTGCATAT
>NW_006293329.1:113109-114815 GCF_000327345.1 Myotis davidii
TTGGGCGGGGTGGGGCGTGTCCCACGGGATCCACAGCTTGGAGCGAGCAGTTATGGCTGCTCTCAGTCCTGCCCTCAGAGGCTCTGCTTCTCAGTGTCCCAGTAATCACTGCAAGCACCTTGGAGAGAAAGCTGCCCTCGAGTTCCAACCGATGCTAGACAGTCCCGCTTTTCCCTTATGAGTCTGGGTCCCTAGAGACTTGCCCGGAACTGGAGCTCAGAGCCTGAGACTTCCTCCCGATTGAAAACGACAATCTCGCCCTCAGCCTCCAGCCCGCTCTGCATGCACCTCCGCACCTTAGTATTTTACTTCTGTACTGAGCCTCCTCTGAGTCTCGGTATGCTTTTCTCTTTTCTTCTAGTTGTAGAATTTCCACTCAGCCAGCCTTCCTGTGGTTCTGGATGATGTCCGTTCTGTCTTTAGTTGTATTTTTGAAGTGGTTGTTTGAGGCAGCAAACTCTGGTGTTTACCTATGCTGCCATCTTGGTTTCTCCTCCCATTGTACCCAGGGCTCTTATGGGGAAATGGTAATAGGTCAGAGGGTGTCTGTGGGAACTCCTAGGCCTCCTCATTCATCATCAGATTCATCATTCCTTTCTAACATTTCTTGTGAGGTTTTCTATCCTCTTTATTTTTCTTCTGGGGTTCTAGGCAGTCCTTTCTCCAATGGCCTTTCTTTTAATAGGTACATAGGTTAGCACCTAGTGAATCTTTCCCTTTCATTTCGGATCACACCTCTCCTCCTGGTTTCCTGCACTATTTATAAGAAAATGGCGGCCTCTTGTAATGTCCTTGTTTACAGGCATGGTGAATGTCAAAGACTTTGTCCACCAGCTGGGAGAGATTCATGCCCAACACCCTGTCTAAGTGTTTGCACTTCCTTCTGATATCTAGAGCACTTTGCCCAATAAAAATCATGTTTACTGCCCTGGCTGGTGTGGCTCAGTTGGTTGGGGGTCATCCCATGCACCAAAAGGTTGTTGGTCCAATTACCAGTCAGGGCACATGACTGAATTGTGCGCTCAATCCCCAGTAGGGACATGTGGGAGGCAGCCAATCAATGTTTCCCTCTCTAATTGATGTTTCTCTCTCTTGCTCTCCCATCCTCTCTCTCTCAAAATAAATTTAATTTTTTTTTTAAATTTTCATGTTTACCATCCTGATATCTTCTGATGCCCATGGGTCAGCATCAGTGTGCTTTCAATAGGTCTAACAGCCTTTTTAAAAATTCATAAGGATCTCTGTTTGGTCTCTGTTGAATGACCTGTATCATATTCAGGCTCTTTTGTTTAGGTACCTTTTTCTTAAGCCTTTCCTATATGCACCTTTTGCAATGTTCTAGGAAGGCAAGGTCCCCAAGTTGGGTCCAAGTTGGGCTCTGCCAAGGGAATTGCCCCAGCTAAGTTGGGGGTCCCATTAGGATTGTCTTGATGGAGACAATGGGCTCTCCATTAGCCTTATTTATAACTAGCTGCCTTTCATCTGCCATTAGCAGGATGTTAAGGAGAGCCTGTATGTCTGCCCATTTTGAATGGTGAGTGGCAATATTGGAGGTGATAAGATCTGCCATGTTCTGAGGATCCTCCCTATATGAGGGGTTGGAAAGCTTCCAATTCAATGAATCTGAAGTGGAAAATGGAATATGGGCCCAATAGTAGCCAGTGGGCTGGCCTTCCTGGGGTATTCCACCTCCAGGGACTGGCCTC
>NW_006293329.1:114863-122804 GCF_000327345.1 Myotis davidii
GAATCCAATTCCTTCTCTGCACCATTAGGTTTCTCCCTTTCTTGGCCAAATCCTTACTGTGTGAAGACATGGTGCCCAGACATAAGGGATATCATCCAATTTTCGTGGCAAACAATTCTAACTGTATGATGGAGTAGTCATTTAGGGAACCATTTAGGGGCCATTTTTTCCCATGATCTAAAGTATACATAGGCCAAGCAGTGTTACAATGGAAAACCAATTCCTCCTTAGTCATTGGATCGTAGCTATATGTGGACCAATCTTGAAACCTGGGCCTTGTGGGCTCCCTTCAGGAGTTGAAACAGAACAACCCTCATGGCTCAAAAGTAGAAACCCAAAACCATAACAACAACACCTTCTAAATATTCCATAAATACTTCCTTCTTTTGAGTTTCATTATGAATAGTATTGATTTTGTAGGTTGAAATTGTCTTAATTAGGAATTATGCTCATTTTTGCTCGTTTGTTGTCACTGTGTGATGCTCAAGCTGTGCATCACTGAATTGGAAAGGCAGGTTAACATACTATAGAACAACCAGGACAGAATTACAAGGTAACCACACAAATGAGTCTTATGGAAAGGAAATAAGCCAAACAGTGAGTTTAATGCTTAAAGTTTATTATGAAGAGAGAAAGAAGAAAAGGTATAGATACAAATATTAAACCATGGTCCAGGTCTTCAGTGAAATCTTGTAATTACTGGAGTCTAGGTCCACGAAGCTCATTTACAGCAAAGCCTGTATGAATGGCCAAGGATATCACAGCTTCCATTGTGGCGCTCACGGAACTTACAGAAGCGTCTGCGTCGGCATTTGCAGTTGCTTTTGATCTCAAAGCCTGTGGTGGGAAAAGGGTCAGCCACAGTAGGGAAGGGGAGTGGGAGAAGAGGCACAGCTGGCCTCATGGAGATCTTCTGAGAGACAACATGTCTACTCACCATAGACAAAACCTGCCAGGTCAGGCTGAAAGGATTCAAGTGTTAGTCATAATCACAAGGAATTTTACTGGCTCTGTGTGGTCATGCAGGATCATGAATTTTCTCTGATCCTAGTCAATGATGGACATGCTTATTTCCTTCCCTTCCTCCACAAACTTCCTCTCCAATAAGGGGTACCTAATCCTCACCCCCCTCATCCTCACAGCCAATTTTAAGCCCAGATTCCTTACCTCTTCTAACAACGCCCCCCCTAATGGGCCACAGACCCCAATTGCACAGACCCCAGTTGGCTGGTGTCTCACCTGCAGCTCGAGCGAGGCGTTCCTCTCCTGTGAAGGAGATGGCCACGTCCTGGTCACCATCCTCAGCCTCGTCCTCATCCTCAGACCAAAGCTCACCCTGGTCCTTGGCTTCAGGCTGGTCCTGGGCGGGAACCTGGTCAGCTGTCTCTTGGAGGGTCTGAGCCTGGGCCTGGAGGGCCAAGAGGAGAAGGGCAGCCAGGAGAGTGAGGGTCCTCATGGCTGAGAGTCACCTGGAGCTGAGTGTCAGGTGAGAGGACAGGAGAGAGTGGTGTTCAGGGCACAGTCAGCCTGTACTTATAGGTCAGAAGGGAGGAGGTTAAGAGACACACGGTGCAGGAGGGAAGCTGTGCCTTTGGCTGGCCTAGGGCCAAGGCCGATGTCGCCCTCAAAGCCCCTTTGATGCTCCTGTTCCTGCCCCTCCATCAAAGCATGTGTCCGTGTGCCGAGTGTCCACACTTGTTTCAAGGTGATAACGATGATAAGGACCTGCCATGTTTTCTGTTTCCCATCTGCTTGGATATTTACCTTCTGATGTTCAAAAAACAGGGAACTGTGCTCTCATTGAGTAAGTCAGGGACCAGAGGCCTCTGCTTTCTGATGTGGGCCCTGCTCACCTCTGAGTCCCTGGCCCTGGGACCAGCCCTTCCCTAATGGAGTGGAGGGTCCATCCTGCAGGTTCAGGGCATCACTCCCTGTGGGGGAGCTTGTCAGGTCCTGGGGGGTAGGCTCCTGTGGTGGAGGGGACAGTGACTCAGGGTCAGGTGGAGGGAGGGCAGTGGGACGTGAGGGAAGGAGTTGGTCAGAGTCAAATTGAAGGACAAATTTATGTCAGGACGTCAGTGAGATCTATATCTATTGCATGGACTGTTTACCAGTTACTTGTGACATTTTTGTGGGAATAGCAAACACAAAGAAGTTCCTGTGGCTCTCCTCTAAATTTTCTGATCTTTTAAAATGAATAAATATTTATTCTTGCACAAAGAATAAAATTCATAACTAGAAGAGAGATGAGTGAAATAGCAGTCTCCCCTTCCAGAATCAGTCTTGCATCCTTTCTGCGGGACTGTAACCAAACAAAAAAAATGGCACTTCAGCTGACTGTGGCAGCAAAAGCCAAAGTTGTGAGGCAGGTGGTGGTTCAAAAAAAAGTGGTTTATTCAGGTGCTGTGTTACCTGGGCGAATGCTGGACTCCCACCTCAAAACCCATCTCCCCTCCCTGCTGAAGCCTTCCTTCTTATAGTGATAGAGAGGGGAGGGTGTTATTTCCTATCCAATTATCTCACTAGCATTTGAGCACTAAGTGTAAAAATCTCTCCCTGCATCATCTTGGCCAATGGGGGAGACTCCTCAGGGCTCGAACTGGCTGTCTATAGGAACAACTGCCCCCTTTATATATCTGGACTCTTGTCATCTTACAATGGTAAATAAGGAAGGTTTCATCTTTTATAGTTTCTTCTTGTTGTCAAAGCGCATAATCTTACCTATTCCTGGGTCCAGACATTCTTACAATCTACTAAAAGAAAAGGGGGGTCAAGAATGGAGGGAAGCCTTTACGTGAGGGAGGAGGGTTGCTGTCTTTGGAAGGCAGCATAGATGGTGTCTAGAGGATGGCACTGCTGAGCACGCGAAGCTGGTAGATTCCTTCATATTTCAAGAGCCAGTCTTGCCGATGGGCTTCAAAATGAGATCTTTTGTGCAGACAAACAAGTGTTTAGTGAGGGGTATGCCTAATAGTGCAGGGAGAATTGTAGTGAAACCAGAGAATGGAGACACTAGAGTATCTCCTGATCTAATCCTGAGGGGGGTTTGGGTAGCACACCAAACAGGGGGATAAATTTGCTGAGGAAGCCGCTGTCTGGGAAATGCAGAATAAATTAAAAAGTAACATTGGCATTTAGGTTTGGGAGGCGCCACCTCTGTCTCAAAGAGGAATTTTAAATCTCCTTCAGCAGGGAGGCCCAGCTTTCTCTTACAGTAGCAACAACAGCAGGGAGAGGAGCGTCCTCCTCAGGTGACACATTCATTGGTGCCCAGTAGGTCTTTCCCTTTCTCTTTTGGATCCCGCCTCTCCTTCTGGTTAGGCTTTTATATATATACTAGAGGCCTGGTGCACAAAAATTTGTGCACTCGGGTGGGTCCCTCAGCCTGGCCTGTGCCCTCTCACAGTCTGGGCCCCCTCAGGGGCCCCTTCCCCTGGCTGTTGGCACTGGTTTTCCTCTGGTGCCCAATCCCAGGCCTTTGCTCTTCCCCGGGCGGGCCAGCACAGATTCGCTTGCTGCTCCTGCCTGGGGCTGGCGGACCTTGTTCCATCACTTGGTGCCTACATATGCAAATTAGCCATAATCTTTGTTGGTGGTTAATTTGCATAGCGCTCTGCTTAGCCGATGGTGGGCGTAGCGAAGGTATGGTCAATTTGCAACTTTGTCTATTATTAGATAGGATAACCAATATAATAAAAGAGAACATGCAAATTAGCCATCCCTCTGCTACACTAAGGCCACGCCCACCAACCACGCCCACCAGCCCATCCAAGTGACTATGCAAATTATCCCCCCAAAATGGCGGTTAATTTGCATATGCAGGTGTCAAGCACCGCAGGAGGCAACGGCAGCTGTACCCGTGGGCTCCCTGGACTTTCAGTAACCTTCACTCTACAACAAAGATGGCGGCACCCATAGTGGACAGGGCAGGATGCTGGCGGCGTTGCCCCGGCAATGCAAATTCAGCGACTGTCCCCGCTGTATGGAAGGAGGGGAGGGGAGGGGCCTCAGGCTGGAGTCCGTGGCGAGGAACGCTGGGCTCGCGGAGGGCTGGGCCGAAGGAGGAGAGGGCAGTGGCCTCAGGCTGGAGTCCGTGCCAAAGGAGGGGAGGGAAGGAGCCTCAGGCCGTAGTAACTGGAGAGGAATGCTGGGATCGTGGCGATGCATTCAGCTTTAGAAGTTATTAGTAAATAACTTCTAAAGCTGAACATGAGTGCCTGGCTGGGTGAAGGGAGGGGAGGGCAGGGGCCTCAGCCAGAGTCCATGGCGGGAGATGCTGGCATCATTGCAGGCCGGACTGAGAGACCCCCCACCTCATGCACGAATTTCATGCATCTGGCTACTAGTCCTATATAATAAAAGGCTAATATGCAAATTGTCCCCTCGGAGTTCTACCATAGACGAGAGTTCAATCGCTATGATGTGTGCTGACCACCAGGGGGCAGTGCGGAACATGGCGTTGAGGGAGCGAGGGAAGGAAGAGGTGGGGAATCTGACTGGCCCTGATTGCAGGCCAGGCCTAGGAACCCTACCTGTGCAGGAAGTTCATGCACCAGGCCTCTAGTATATACATAAAAGCCTAACCAGAAGGTAAATATCCAAGCAGATGGGAAACAGAAAATATCCAAGCAGATGGGAAACAGAAAATGGTGGCCTGCTGTAATGTGCTTGTCTCCAGGCATGGTAAACTTCAAAGGCTCATCCACCAGCTGGAAGGGATTCATTCCCAACACCCTACCTAAATGTTTGCACTTCCTTTTGATATCTGGGGCACTTTGCCCAATAAAAGTCGTATTTACTGCCCTGGCTGGTGTGACTCAGTTGGTTGGGCATCATCCCATCCACCAAAAGGTTGCTGGTTCAATTTCCATGCCCAGGTTGTGGGCTTGATGCCCAGTAGGGGTCGAGAGGGAGGCAGCCAATCAATGTTTCTCTCTCACTTCCTCTCTTTCAAAAAATCAATTTTAAAAATTCATGTTTACCATTTTGATGTTTTGTGGTGCCCATGGGTCAGCATCAGTGTGCTTTCAATAGGTCTAACAGCCTTTTTAAAAATTCATAAGGATCTCTGTTTGGTCTCTGTTGAATGACCTGTATCATATTCAGGCTCTTTTGTTTAGGTACCTTTTTCTTAAGCCTTTCCTATATGCACCTTTTGCAATGTTCTAGGAAGGCAAGGTCCCCAAGTTGGGTCCAAGTTGGGCTCTGCCAAGGGAATTGCCCCAGCTAAGTTGGGGGTCCCATTAGGATTGTCTTGATGGAGACAATGGGCTCTCCATTAGCCTTATTTATAACTAGCTGCCTTTCATCTGCCATTAGCAGGATGTTAAGGAGAGCCTGTATGTCTGCCCATTTTGAATGGTGAGTGGCAATATTGGAGGTGATAAGATCTGCCATGTTCTGAGGATCCTCCCTATATGAGGGGTTGGAAAGCTTCCAATTCAATGAATCTGAAGTGGAAAATGGATGATGGAGTAGTCATTTAGGGAACCATTTAGGGGCCATTTTTTCCCATGATCTAAAGTATACATAGGCCAAGCAGTGTTACAATGGAAAACCAATTCCTCCTTAGTCATTGGATCGTAGCTATATGTGGACCAATCTTGAAACCTGGGCCTTGTGGGCTCCCTTCAGGAGTTGAAACAGAACAACCCTCATGGCTCAAAGTACAAACCCAAATCCATAAGCATAGCATGAGCCCAGACAAAGTAGGGACCTATGAACAAACTTGGATCTATAAATCCATTATCTACTTATATGAAAGCCCTCGTGTAACGTCATGACCGAGGCTTCACCAACTGGAAGGTAGTCAGTCCTGCAGGGGTTGTCTTGGCAATGGCTGTGCCCTCCCCGAGCTGTTTCCTGTAAGGGTGAGGTTTTAGGCAGGAACCGGCCCTCAGAGAGTGGAGGCATATCTTTACAAAGTTTTAATACATTATATTAGAGGTCCTGGTGGTACTGTTTTACCCACAGCTACTACAGGAATTGCTGCAAATTTACTTCTCAGTGGAAGCACCTTTAATTCCCAATATAAATTACTGATTCCATTAAATGAAACCAATTTCTAGGCTTGATATAAACAGTGAAGTTTCTAAAACTATTAAAAAGGCCCAACTTGCCCTAGCCATTTTGGCTCACTGGATAGAGCGTCGCCCTGGGGACTGAAGGGTCCCAGGTTCGATTCCAGTCAAGGGCATGTACCTTCATTGCAGGCACATCCCCAGTAGGGGGTGTGCAGGAGGCAGCTAATCGATGCTTCTCTCTCATTGATGTTTCTAACTGTCTATCCCTCTCCCTTCCTCTCTGTAAAAAATCAATAAAATATATTTTAAAAAAATAAAAATAAAAAGGCCCAACTTCTCATTATTGATGAATGCACCATGGCATCCCATCATGCTGTAAACCCCATAGACAGATTACTAAGAGAAATTATGAATTTGAATGTTGTATTTTGTGGGAAAGTTCTCCTTCTTGGAGGGAATTTTCGACAACGTCTCAGTATTGTACCGCATGCTAAGCGGTTGGCCATAGTACAAATGAGTTTAAAGTACTGCAATGTTTCAGAAAGTTGTCTTTTACAACAAATATGAGATCAGAGGATTCTGCTTATAGTGGATGGTTAGTAAAACTTGGTGATGGCAAACTTGATAGCAGTTTTCATTTAGGAATGGATATTATTGAAATCCCTTGTGAAATTATTTGTAATGGTTCTATTGTTGAAGCTACGTTTGGAAATACTATATCTATAGATAATGTTAAAAATATACCTAAACATGCAATTCTTTGTCCAAAAAATGAGCACGTTCAAAAATTAAATGAAGAAATTTTGGATATACTCAATGGAGATTTTCACACATATTTCAGTGATGATCCCATTGATTCAACAGATGATGCTGAAAAGGAAAAATTTCCCCTCAAATTTCTTAATAGTATCACTCCTTCGGGAATGCCGTGACATAAATTAAAATTGAAAATAGGTGCAATCATCATGCTACTGAGAAATCTTAATAGTAAATGGGGTCTTTGTAAAGGTACTAGATTTATTATCAAAAGATTGTGACCTAACATAATCGAAGCTGAAGTATTAACAGGATCTGCAGAAGGAGAGGTTGTTCTGATTCCAAGAATTGATTTGTCCCAATCTGACACTGGCTTCCCATTTAAATTGATTGCTCCCATTTAAATTGATTTGGTGACGGTTTCCCGTGATGCCAGCATTTGTGATGACTATTGATAAATCACAAGGACAAAGTCTAGACAGAGTAGGCATATTTCTACCTGAACCCGTTTTTGCACAAGGTCCGTTTTATGTTGCTTTCTCTCGAGTTCGAAGAGCATGTGATGTTAAAGTTCTAAATACTTCATCACAAGGGAAATTAGTCAAGCACTCTGAAAGTGTTTTCACTCTTAATTCGATATACAGGGAGACACTGGAATAAGTTTAATCACTTTATCAGTCATTGTTTGCATCACTGTTGTTTTTATTCATGTTTTTGTTGTTTTTATATCATGCCTCTGTTGTTGTTATATCCTTTTGTTACTGTTTATCCCATATAACAAAAGGCTAATATGCAAATGGCAGAATGACTGGTCACTATAATGTGCACTGACCACCAGGGGGCAGTCACTCAATGCAGGAGCTTCCCCCTGGTGGTCAGTGTGCTCCAGAGGCAGTGCTAAGGAGTAGGGAGCCTGGCTTCTGGCTGAGTGACTCTCCCACAGAGGGAGTGCCAATCAGCCAGAAGCTGGGCTTACAGCTGGTGAAAGCCTCTCCCACCTCCACAGCAGTGATAAGGACCCCTCAGAGGATGTCCAATTGCTGACTTAGGCCCACTCCCCTAAGGACATACCCTGAGGGGTCCTGGACTGCGAGAGGGCACAGGCCAGGCTGAGCAATACCCCCTCCCCCCCAGTGCACGAATGCCATGCACCGGGCCTCTA